>NW_024581030.1:488049-499479 GCF_017639235.1 Corvus kubaryi
GGGCAGGGCCAGGCTGGGACTGGCTGATCCCGGGGGTCCCTTCCAGCCCAGGATATTCCACAACTTTGTGAATTCAGACCAAGAAGTGAAGAGCCACAGCCCTCCAGCACCTGCCTCCTCTCTTAAACCTCTGCAGAGCGACTCCAGCAGTTCCCAGTTGGATGAGATTATTGACTCCATAAATACAGTCCTTGGCAGCCCCCAGTGGGGCAGAAAAATCCTCTCCTTACAGGCCAGACTTGGCACAAAAAGCCCCAACCTGACTGGAAAATGAGGAGAAGGCTGTGGAACAGTGACCCAGCCACAGCCACAGGGATTAAGGAATATCTCTAATTTTAAAATGAATTTCAGATTCATAAAATGGTGGTAATGGTCCTGAGTGGGCTGGAATGTCCTTCCCAGTGCTACACAAATCATCTTTTGTGCTCTTCTGGGACTGAGGGGCCCTGGAACAGGTGCTTTAGTTTGATTTTTGATTGAACTGGAATTATGGCTGAGTCTGGAGAAGTCCAGGCTCTGAGCCAAGGAGGAGTCCGCAGGGCTGGGCACCTCCCACCCCACTTAAGGCTCCTTCAGTTCCCACTCCTGAGGGAAAAGCCTGGGACAGCCAGGGAGCAATAAATCCCTGGAGCAGCCAGGGATGGAGGGTGGCTCCCTGTGCCCAGGCTGAAATCCCTCGGGAAGCACCTCCCTCCCTGCTGCCTCTGACTTGAAATCTAAGCAGGGCTCCTAATTAAATACTCCAGTTAATGGTCTGGAGCTCTGCAGGATGCACTGAGATCAAAATCCCCTTCATCCTCAGCTGGAGCATCCATGTGGTGGTTCCTCTGTGCCTTTTCCCAGCTCTTGTGGCAACAGGTTCCCTTCAAAGCACCTTTAATTCCCTCCACTCTTGTTCTGTGGCTGGGTTTAAAGCTCTCCCCACATGCCCTGTTCCAGCCTCAGAAGTTTTCCAGAAGGTTCATGAGCTCAATCTGTTGCTGCAGCCTCATTTGCATGTGTTTTGCACTTTGCCTGGGGTGTTTGAAGCCCCCAGCTCGTTAGCAGGACTAATTGGGGCTGGCTGTGTTGGGTTTTAATGCAGTGCTGGCACCCTGGGCCTGGCAGGCTGGAAAATCCCTGTCCAGGGAAGGGACACCCTGCAGGTACCATGGGCATGGGAGAGCAGAGTGGATGGAGAGCGCTTAGAGAGGTTCAGCACAAGGTTTGGGAAATTGGGAATGTTCAGGGCTTTCCAGGGATCCCAGAGAGCTTTTGGAGTCTTTTTGCCGCTGCAGGCAGGGTTTCCTGGGCTCAGTCACTGTGTTTGTGGCTTGGAAGGAGCCTCGGCACCCCCCTGGAACCTGCAGAGCTCCCTGGGGATCTCATCGAGGGATTTTAACATCGCACCTGTTCTTGCCAGCTGTGACTCTGGACAGTGCCCAGGCAGAAAGGGACCTGGGGCACGGATGGGCAGCAGGCTGCACATGAGCCAGCAGTGTGCCCACGTGGCCAAGAAGGCCAATGGCTCCTGGCCTGGATCAGGAATGGAGTGGCCAGCAGGACCAGGGCAGGGATTCTTCCCCTGGACTGGGCACTGGTGAGGCCGCACCTCGAGTGCTGTGTCCAGTTCTGGGCCCCCAGTTTAGGAAGGACATTGAGGGGCTGGAGCGTGTCCAGAGAAGGGCAACAAGGCTGGTGAGGGGTCTGGAACACAAACTTTGTGAGGAGCAGCTGAGGGAGCTTGGGGTTGTTTAGCCTGGAGAAAAGGAGGCTCAGAGGTGAGCTCATCACTCTCTACAACGCCCTGAAAGGTGCCTGCAGCCAGGGGGGGCTCGGGCTCTGCTCCCAGGGAACCGCTGACAGCACAAGAGGACACGGTCTGGAGCTGGGAAATACAGGTTGGATATTAGGAAAAAGTTTTCCATGGAAAGAGTGGTGAAGTACTGGAATCGTCTGCCCGGGGAGGTGGTGGAGTCACCATCCCTGGATGTGTTTAGAAAAAGATGGGATGTGGCACTCGGCGCCATGGTTTAGTTGAGGTGTTGTTAGGGCATGGATTGTACTCGGTGATCTTCGGGGTCTCTTCCAGCCTGGCGATTCTGGGACTCCTTGCCCTGGGCACGGAGCACACTCTGTCCCTGTCCCTCTGCAGCAGCTCCCTGTGTGTTTGCAGATTGTCCTCCTCTCTGTCCTTCTCTTCCCCATATCCCATCCAATCCCACTCTCTGGCAGTGGGAAGCCTTTTCCCCATGTCCTGTCCCTCCATCCCTTGTCCCAAGTCCCTCTCTGTGTTTCTTGGAGCCCCTTCAGGCCCTGCAAGGCCACAGTTAGGTCACAAAGCTTCTCTTCCCCAGGCCCTGCTTGATTTTCTCCACAGTGTTTTCCGGAGCTGCCTTGTGCCATCTGGGAAAGCATTGCAGGAATTAGTTCTGGGAAGTGTTCTTATGCAGGGGTTTGGGGAACAAAGCTGTGCTGTCCATGAGGGACATGATCCCAGGGTCAAATAATTGAGAAAAGTTGTGAGGGTTGGGGCATTTTCCTCCATTCATTGATGGCCCAACTCCCTGGAAGTGTGGAATGCTCTGAGACAATGGGGTCACATCAGCAGAGAAACTCCAGATGGAGGTGGGAAATGGGGTTCCATGAGCAATTCCCAAAGTGCTGGGGCCGTCCCTTTGAAAAGAAATAGTGCTCAAGTTCCCTTAGGGTGCAGAAGTTGAAATGATGCTGCTGCTTCTTTCCTTCTCCCTTGTGCTCTGTTCCAAATGAGTTCAGTCCCATAAAATGAAGGCGCTGATGGAATCCCAGCAGCTGCTGAGAGCTGAGCTGGCCAGTCCTGCCGAAGGCCCTGGCAGTAATTATTACCCTGTTACTGCTCCAAAGCAGGAGAAGAATCTTGATGTACTGTGAGAAGCAGCTTAAATCAATGGGCCTCCAATCCCTTCAGGCAGCATCAGCTCAAACTTTTGATTTGAACACAGAAAAAGTCTCAAAAGTTAAAGAAATACTACAAAAAAGCAGGTTTGTGGCCTGGGAAGTGTCACAGGGCTCTGCTGGCATCTTTGCTCCAAGAGCTTCCCCTTCCCTGCCAGCCCTGGCTCATAAACCCTTGGCTCTAAATCAGCTGAACAGAACAAATGGTTTAAAAATGGCAATATTGGCCCAGTGCTCACTGTGCCCCCGTGCCAGCCACAGCCGCTGCCAGGGAGCCCTCCCAGGGACACGGGAGCTGCACCTCGGACAATCGGGTGGCACCGGAGGGACGGGATCTTCTCGCACAGGAGCTGCCCAAACCTTCATTTCTGACAGAGGTGAGGCAGCAGGAAACATCTGGAATGAACATAAAATAATTGTGTTTGTAAGAAGGGGCCAGGTGGGCTCAGGATGTCCTGAGGCCTCACAGTCCAAGGGAACAGCTCTGTGGGGACATGGCTGTGGAAAACCAGGGTGGTCCTAACAAAACCAGGTGCAAAACCAGGATGATCCCAAATAAACCAGGTGCAAAACCAGGGTGATCCCAACAAAACCAGGTGCAAAACCAGGGTGATCCCAACAAAACCAGGGGTAAAACCAGGGTGATCCTAACAAAACCAGGGGTAAAACCAGGGTGATCCCAACAAAACCAGGGTGTAAAACCAGGGTGATCCCAACAAAACCAGGGGTAAAACCAGGGTGATCCTAACAAAACCAGGGTGTAAAACCAGGGTGATCCCAACAAAACCAGGGTGATCCTAACAAAACCAGGGGTAAAACCAGGGTGATCCCAAGTCCCAGCAACCTCACAGAGATCAGCTTTCACTCCTTCAAACACCCCCAACATGCAAAATTCCTCATGAAACGTTTGCTTGGAATGTTCCCCAAGTTCAGGGTGATTCTGACTTTTCCTTCCAATGTCTGAAGCAGACTGGGATCTTTATTAATTAGTCAGGCACCCCCTCAGCCCAAGGCCAGCATTTCCACAGGGTGCCTCTGTCCCAGAGTGCTGATGGAACTCAGCTGGGGGTGGCCCCGGGTGCTGCAGCCGAGGGGACACTGAGCAGCTCTGGCTCCTGCTCACCTGTGGGGCCAGGCCGGGATCCAGGTGAGCTCTCTGAAAAAAGCCACACCTGAAGGGTTCCTGCTTCAGCCAGGGCACGACAGGCAGAGAACAGAGGCTCTGTGGGAATGGAGAGCCCCAAATCCATGGAATATTTTGTCTGAGCACGAGAACAGAGGCTCTGTGGAAAAGCAGAACCCCAATGCAGGGAATATTCTGTTTGAGCACTGCTGAACACGAGAAGGGAGAACAAAGGAAGGAGCCGTGACAAGGCTCCCCAGAAGCAGAAGTTAAATATAGCCCCTGGATTTTCTCATTATTAGAATTGGGAGCTGAGCTAAAGACAATCAAATCTCATGCTCGGATGCAGGAGCTGCTGCAGGCAGCTGGAATGGGCCTCTCCCTCTTCTGTGGCTCCGCACAATCCATCAGAAGTGTTGGAACACCATTAGTAAAACTATTAGTAACCAGTAACTATCCCTGATAATTAAATTCAGGACACTCGGCTTCAGTCCCTGGGCCATGGCTGATCCTGTCTGGCCACAGGCAGCTTCTCCTACTGCATTCCTGAATTTCTCCCTCTTAGGACAGGAGACAGAGGAACTTGTCTCGGAAGCAGCATCAGGAGCTGAGGGCTGGCAAGGTGCTCATAGTAAGGGATTACGAGGCTTTAGGATTTGCTTCCTGGGAAGTCTGTCAAGCCCTGCAGGGCCTTGGAGCAGTGCAGGGGCCTGGCACTGTGAGATCCAAATTCATGGAAGGAGGAATGCACCTAGAGCAGCTTCTCCTCCACAGCTCTGCCACAGCCTCCGTGCCTGGAACCAAATCCATCGAACCACAGTGGTGTAAACTGGGAAGAGGGAGAGAAGCCGGGAGGGAGTGGATCGCAGTGGTTCGGTGCAGGGCTGATCCTCTGATCCTTCCAGGGAAGGCTGGCACTGAGGTTTGCCCGCTCCAGCTCCAGTGCCACCACTGTGAGCCCTCTCTCGGTGCTCCTCTCTCCGCCCCTGCCACAAGCGGTGCCTGCTGTGACGGCAGCATCAGGCCAGAGCCCGGGCTGGGGACAGCAATTTGCTCCTCATTAGGGCTGAAAGTGCAAATTCCTTCCCGCAGTTCGCCCCGGGAGCTGTCAGGTGCCATTACTGCATTTCCAAAGGGAATTAACGCAATCAGCTTCGGCTGGAATGCTCAAGGCGAGGGCACTGGGAGACGAGAGCCCTCTGCAGCTCCTGCCTGGAGGTGGCTGCAATAAAGGGATGTTGGTGTTTGTCTGATCCGGGTCTGGGAGCGCCGGAGGGAGCAGTCCTGGATCCCGGAGCTGGATCAGAGATCCCCACAGCAGGCTGTGTTTAGGGACACAGCAGAGACCACAGGGAGTGGTTATCCCTGGACAGCAAACTCCTCTGGACGTCTGCCCCCTCCTGCTCCCCCTGGCACTGCTTGGATGGGTTCCTGGGGAATCCCTGTCCCTTGGAGCTGTGCTGGGATTGGGATCTCTCAGTGCTGCCTGCAAGGTGCCACTGAAGGCAGCAGGGATCCAGGGCTTCCTGGAGTCCCTGGGAATCCTTCTCGAGGGATCTGAGCACCAGAAGCGCCCAGAATTCCTTTAATCCCTGTGCTTTAATGGGAGTTTGGCTGTGGGGCTCCCAATCGCCCTCCTGCAGAAAGGAATGAGCAGGGACAGGCAGGGATTGGGATCCACAGCTGGCATGAGGGAGGGAATCAAGTTCGGAGGATCTTTCTCCAGAGGTCAGAGATTCATTACAGAGAATCCTCTGGGAGCAGTTGGAAGTGGCTGATGGAGCTGGAAGGAAGCTGCTGGCCCGGCACGGGGCATGTGGGAACAACAGGCTCATTATGTTCCACGGGCACCCCTCGTGTTCCAGGGGCGATCCAGGAGGGCAGAGGGCTGGGGGAGGCACTGGCTGAAGTGGGACAAGACACGTGAAGAGGAGAAACTTTGCAGAGTGTGAGTGCAGGGAAAATAACTCCCCTGGCAGAGGAATTCCCCCGTCAGGCTGGCAGGGAAAAGGCAGGAGCTGGGCTGCTCCACTCGGAGCTGTGTGGTCCCACCCTGCACAGCCGGGCAAGGACTGTCCCTCCTGCCATTCCCCTGGGAAAGCCCTGAGCAGAAGAAGTTAATTCATTTACAAATTGCATTATTCCATCATTGCTTTGCCCAGCCATGGCTCCATGGTGGGGATTGTGGCAGAGTGGGTGCAGTGGGTGCTGGCCACGCTCAGGGGGAGCAGCATTCACATCAACATCACCAAAACAGGCAGAGCTCTGGGCTCTGGGGGCTCCAGGCCTTTGGAGCTGCTCCCGTTTATCAGAAGGATTCTGGATCCAAAGAGGATCAGTGCACTGAGAGCTTCCAGAGCACCCCAAGGGACACAAGAGGGGTTGGTTGGTTCCTCATCCAGGTTTCCCAGCCTGGTTCTCCTCTTGCACCCCCCCACACCACCAGCACTGGCGTTTGCCTCTGGCATAAGGACATCTCCCCGCAGCTGGGAGCCCCAGGGACAATGGGGCAGTTTGAAATCCTTTCTCCCCTTGCTGAGAGCTTTCCCCAGGACTTTCCTGACTTTCCATTTCCCCTGTTGCTGTTTCTGTGCCCATTTTTAGCTCTGTGCCCCTTTGGCTGAGGATGAGCAGAGTCCCAGAGCCCTCTGGTGTCTGGGCCCTGGATCCTCCTGTCAGCTCCAGCCTGGAGCAGATGCTGGATTTCCAGATGCTGGGCAAGTGCAGAGACCCGAGCAGCTCTCACAGCTCCCTGGCTTCTGCTTTGGGATTGACTGAGCCAAATTCAGCAGAATCCAGACGTCTTTGGGCACTGGGAAGCGGCAGCAGCTCAGAGTAGATCAGCTCTGCCTGAGCTGTGCTGAGTTTTGATCTGAGCAACTCCTCCAGGTCTGAGGGCTCCGGTGAAAGCCCTGGGAGCACAAAGCTGTGAACTCCTCAGAGCAGGAAATGCTGCTCCCCTTCAGTGGCCACCCAGGCAAATCCCATTGCCCGGTGGATTTTCACAGGAACGCGCGCCCTGAGCCCACAGGGACAACCAGAATTCCCCTTAGGAAGGGCTTGATTTTCTCCAGCCAGACCAGGCTTGAGGCAGCAGCGTTATCCTTTATTAGATCGAGGGGAGTTGGGAAGAGCAGAGGAGCTTTCAGGCGCACTTGCCATTATTCAGGAATAGAAGCATCAGATTTGAGAGCTGAATGTGAGCTGGGGATGATTGCTCAGAGTTTAATTAGGGATGTATCAGTTGGTTCATCTCCCAAGGAAGGCGGAGGTGGCAGGGATGCAGGGAGAGGATGTTGGTTGTAGGGAGAGATGTGATCACACGTTCAGCTCCCGGGAGAAGAATGGATTCAGTCAGTTTGGAGCCTGGGTAGCACAGGGAGCTCCTGCTGGAATCACTATTTCCATGGGATCCATGTTTAGTCAAGTCCCTGCTGCTGGTGGAGGCAAGAGATCGGATTCCTGTTCTCTGGGGCAAGGAGAACCCCAGTGCTGCCCCGGCCCCTCCCGTGCTGGGCCCTGTGTGCTTTGCAGGGAAGGATTTCACCGCTGTCTCCGGGCTGCCGAAATCCCCTTTTATCCCTGCACACTTTCACAGCCTCGCCCCTGCCTTTCTCAGCTTTCCAGGGAAGACAATGCCCTTCCCACTGCCTGTGCCGGGTATTTTGGGAATGCGGAGCAGGAAATGATGGACTGCCTGGAGAAAGAGTGACATTTCCTTAAATCCTCCCGAATGTTTCATAAGAATTCCCAAATGTTCTGTTCAAACCAGCAGAGGCTGATTGTTGTTAATATTCCACACACATTTATCTGTGTGTGCATTATGGGACTCCTGTAGGAAGTTTTTCCAGAGGAGGAGAAGGTGACACAGGTCACCGAAAATCCAGTTTTCAATTTAAAAGAATTAAATTCAGTCTGAGCTTTGAGCAGGACCAGCTGGGGCAGCAGCAGGGCTGGCCTGCCCTGAGATGGTCGGGTGATGTTTCCCTGGGCTCTCGTCCTGAGACTGCTTTGGGCACATTCCCAGTCCCCTTCAAATCCCAGCCCAAACCCTCGGATTCCCAGGAGTAGTAATGAGGAAAGAGCTCCGGGGGCACTCCAAGCCAGACTCTTCCTTGTAAAGAATTCTGGTTGGAACAAGGCCCCGCATGTCCTGGCCATTGGCTGTTTCCCTCAGCTCTGCTTTTCTTCCTCATTTTCCCACGAAGCTTCAGGATCTGCTGTGAAAAATCAAAGGATTCTGATGCATTTTTTAGCACCATTTCGAATCTCATGCTAAATTAGAAGTGCCTGTGGGGTTGCTGCCTTCCCTCCTGCCTGGCACATTGGAACAATAACCTGCATTTTGTTAATGTTTGCTTATTCCTCATTTTGTCCCTGGTTTTTAGCAGCTGCCTCACCTGTTGTTCTCTGATTTCTCTCCCATCACCTCTCCAGCAGATAATCGACCTCCTTGGGAGCTACCCTCCCTGATGAATCCTTCTCTTCATCACTCCCTGAACCCAAAATCCCAGTCTGGGTTTGTCCCTGGAAGACAAAGCCCAGCTCCAGCAGCTCCTCATCAGGGAGGGTTCTGGGCAAATGTCTCATGTGTAGTTTTGATTTTGTTCTCCTTCTTTCATTACCTTAAGAGCACTTTCCCAGCTTGACACCCTTTAACTTGGCTGCTCAGAATATTCCTGGTGTTTAACTTCAGCTCAGAGCAGAGCAGCTTTTCTTCTCTTCTGCATCTTCTTATTTTTCCTCCCAGCCTTGTCCTGAGCTGGGACTTGCTGTGAATCTTCAGGGTCAGACCCCACATCCGAGGGACCCGTGCCCCAAGTCCGCCCTCCAGGAGCTGTGGGGCGATGCCAGGTGTCCATCCTGGGCAGATTTCCAGCTCCTCAGTGTTTCAGTGCTGTCACAGAGTCCTTCCCCAGCCTCCTGTGGTCCTGTGGAATCCACCCTGGATTCCCATTCCCTGCTGCCTGCTCGGGTGTTGGCTCTCATTCTGCTGTGGAAGGAAATGGCCGAGGTTCAGTGGGATCGTGCAGGGCCAGGGATCCTGAGGGCTCTTCCAGCCAGGAGCTTTGGGAACATCTGAGATCATGTGCTTCCTTCCATGTTGGCTATTCCAGGCTGACGTGGTCATGGAATCACAGAATCCTGGAATGGGTTGGGTTCAAGGGCCCTTAAAGCCCACCCAGTGCCACCCCTGCCCTGGGCAGGGACGGCTCTCACCGGGAGGAAGGACTGGGTGGTTTTGGTGGAGCCCCAAGGTAACAGCTCAGGGTTGCAGAGGTATCCCAGTGAAATCCTCAGGAGGGGGAGCACAGAGCAGCTCCCTGGCAGTGCAGCAATCCATCAATCAACTCAATCAATCCATCAATCAACTTCATCCAACACATATGGTCAGGATATAAAAATTTCCAAGCCTGTGTGCAGGAGCTGAGATTCCTGGAGAGTTAAGCAGGGATAAAAAACAGCCAAAAAAAAAAAAAAAAAAGAGAAATTAAAACCTGAGTAAGTGGTGGTCCAGCTTTCTCCATGATTTAATCCCAGCCTTTTCTCCTGGCCTCAGCCTGTGCCTGAAACATTTACCAGGGCTCGATGGTGGCTTGCAGTTTTCATTTGTGCTTTATTTCCCTCAGGAGAGCTCAGCTGTGAGCCTGGCACGGGGCTCCAGAGGGGGCTGGGGGCGGTTTCCAGCTGGGCTCACAAACAGATGAGAAGGGAAAGGTTTTGTTTAAGGTCACCCAGTGAACCAGGGCCCTTCACGGGGACACAGCTCAGAGGGCCTTGGCTGGGCGATGTGATTTCATCCCGCAAGGCAAAGCTTTGCCAGGCTCCAGTTCCCTGCCTGCCTGCTGGGAATCGGGGAGATGGCGACTGGAGGCCAAAGGAATGGGATGGACTTGGTCATAAAACTGCTCTGAATGGGGTCACGCTTGAGAGCACAGGGGAAATGTCCCCATCAAGGACTGCACTGCCATTAACGCCACACTCGCTTGGCGCTGCAGTCAAGCAGTCAAAATTCACCCTCTAAAGGATTCCAGGGAATCCCAGAACTTCCTGAGCTGGGAGGGACCCGCAGGGATCATCAGCTGCAGCTCCTGGCCCTGCACAGACACCCCAAATCCCCCCCCGTCCCTGAGGGCTTTGTCCAAACTCTTCCTGCCCCCGGCAGCCCTGGGGCCGTGCCCCAGGACAGGAATGAACAGGACAAAGCAGGCACAGGGCGGGTCAGTATTCCAAGGAAACGCAGGGAATTCCTGCATAGAGAGGATGCCCCAAACTCACTGAGATCAGCCTGAAGATGCTGCTGGTGGGACCATCATTTCTCTGCTTGGCTGAGGCAGATTTGAGGCTGAAGGAATGATTTTGGAGCAGATTTATCCAATTTTATCACTCCTCCAGGCAGCTCAGTGCATCCTGAGGTGAAACCCTTCATGTAGGAATATAAATAATTATGGAATTTAACAGAGCTCAGCCAAAAGTGAAGGCAAAGAACAAAGAAAAAAGTGTAACTGGAGTGTTTTGTTTTGTAACAATTACAGAATTGAAATGATTTATTGCATTTCCACATTCATGTTCAATTCATTTGATTATTGCTGCAGAAAGGAAACTTGAAACTTCCCATTTCAGCCTTTTCTAAACAATATTTTGAGTGGGTGTCCAAGATCCTCCCATTCACATACGAGGAAACAAAAAGCAAAGCAGGAAGCTGCAATTTGAAAGCTAAATGAAATGATTCCTTGCAGACAGTACAGAACATTTCACTTGACCTGAAAGGAATGTTGTTGGAGAGTTTATCCTGCCAGGAAGGAAAAAGAGAAAGGAAGAAATAAAAAAGAACCTTTTCTTCACCATTTGGGTGGTTTTCAGTGACCTGAAACAGGAGTTATTTCTGCAGCTCTGATCACAGAATTCCAGACAGCTCCTGGCCTCCAGCCCAGGGATTCACTCCTGCTCCCCGGTGCTGTTCCTCCCGTGGATGGAGGAGTGATCCCTTGAGCAGCCCAGAGTCGGGCAGATGTGGGTAACTCCTGATGCCATCTGGGAATGCTGAGACCCCTCCCAGAGGGAGCAGTGCCTGCTCTCCCTGGAAAAACCAGGATCATTGGGGTTGGATTTGCTGTTCCTGTTATTGCCCAGTTCCTGCAACCCCAGCTCTGCTTGGAAAGGTCATCCCTGTCCTTTGTTTCAGCTCCAGGGGGGCTGGAGAGGGTTTTCCCTCAGGGAATCGGGTCCCTGTCCTGCTCACTGCTCAGGACCCAGCTCCTGGCCCCTCCAGCTGGGCTGGGCCTGGGAAGGCCTCGCTCAGCTCCTGCACTGCCTCAGGGATGGAACCGGGAATAAAGGCTCCCAGAGCAGCTGGAATTGGGGCCTCCGGGATGGAACCGGGAATAAAG
>NW_024581030.1:499489-520152 GCF_017639235.1 Corvus kubaryi
AATAAAGGCTCCCAGAGCAGCTGGAATTGGGGTCTCTGGGATGGAACTGGGAATAAAGGCTCCCAGAGCAGCTGGAATTGGGGCAGGTCAGGGAGCAGAGCCAAATCCCTGCTTTCCTCCCTTTCCCGGGCCCAGCAAATCCCCCCGAGCAGCCGCCAGGGGAACTCAGCGGAGTTCTGGGAGCTCATGGGGTGGTTTGGGTCGGAAAAGACCTTTGGGATCACCGAGTGCAGGTGTTAGGTTGGGCTTAAGTGCTCTGCGGAGCTCAGCGCGGCAGCAGGGGAGGGCAGGGGCTGTCCCAGCACAGCCACACCGGGTGATGCTCCGGGATTTGCCACTGGAGCCGGTGCTCCCTGAGCCCCGCCGGTGCCTCGAGTGTCCCGGGCTGAACCAGGCTGGGCCTGGGGTCCTGGAGGTCTGTTCCAGCCCCTCTGATCCCATGGCCCTGGTGCACAAGGAGCCGGGCTGGCCCCAGCTGTGCTGCTGCGGGCAGGGGGTGAGGAAGAGAGGCAGAGCTGGGGTTGTTTTGCAGGCTCTGGGTGATGAGCTCCTGGAAAAGCAGCCCCGGGCCAAGGCCCAGCCCTGACTTCTGACCCTCCATCCCACCCCTGGAGCTGGGCTTGACAGACCTCACACAGTCTGGGTGTGCTGCCTGCTCTGAAATGATTCAGCTGAAACCTTGCAGCGCTCACAGGGCTGTGCATTTATCTCCTAAAAGACCCAGCAAAAACCTCCATAACTCACAGAACTCATCGGCTTTGGCAGCTGAGAGAAAGGCTCTGCAGCAGGGGAAGGAGGGGGAAATCACTCAGAAATGATTGCAGCAATGTGGCTCTTTAGAGGAGTTGACAATAATATGGGTTTGATTATTTCTGAAGGAGCTTAACTGACCTTTACAGCCAGATTCCATTCAAAATGAATAATTTTCCATTTAAAAACATATTTTTCCCTGCAGTGAGTAGGAAATGTAACCAGACAACTTTGTATCCTTAAAAAAAAAAAGTGTTATCTATCTAATCTTCGGGGGGAATTAAAGAAAGGAACCAATCTCTTGGCAGCAGTGAAATTTCAAAGCCTCATTTTACTGCGACGCTTTAAAATAAAGAGACGATTTCATTGCTGTGCTGCAGCAGCCTTGCTTGCTCCTCACTCCA
Source organism: Corvus kubaryi (assembly GCF_017639235.1). Taxonomy (NCBI): domain Eukaryota; kingdom Metazoa; phylum Chordata; class Aves; order Passeriformes; family Corvidae; genus Corvus; species Corvus kubaryi. The sequence goes on from NW_024581030.1 coordinate 500,644, forward strand.
GCTCAGGAGCTTCTGAATGGCTCTGGGAATAACGATCCTGCTCTGTGGGGCCCCAGGAATCGCGCTGGGACGACAAAGAGCAGCGGAGGGGGATCCCAGAGCTCAGCTCTTGGCAGTGGAGCCTCCCTCAGGGGCTGCTCGGCCACCTCCTGCTCCTTCCTCCTCCACCTCGTGTGTTCTGCCCCTCGCGAGGGGCCAGAGCTGGCTGAGGATCCTGCAGGGAGGAGGATTTCCCAGCAAGGCAAAGGGAAACCCTCTGTGCTCTGGGATCCCTCGGGAATGGCAGGAAGGGAGCTGCAGGGCTGAGTGCTCTGGGACAGAACAGCCCGGGTGAGCCCAGACTGAGCCCAGGTGAGCCCAGGTGAGGCCAGGCTGAGCCCAGCTGAGTTCAGCCTCCAGCCCCAGCACTCCCCAGCTCCCACGGAAAGGGCTCAGCAGCAGAAAAAATCACATTAAAACAAAATACAGAAAGCAGGAAAATCGCCCCTATTTCCATGAAATGTTTATTCCCTGCTGTTTAAGGAGGAGGAATCCATATTTTGTGGGCTTTGTTTGTTATTTATATCAGTTAATATGGGAGGTATCAGGAACATCAGAAACTGGGAAGGAATTCCTGGCTGGGAGGGTGGGCAGGCCCTGGCACAGGGTGCCCAGAGCAGCTGGGGCTGCCCCTGGATCCCTGGCAGTGCTCAGGGTTGGACGGGCTGGGAGCAGCCTGCCGCTGTCCCTGCCAGGGCAGGGGTGGCACTGGGTGGGCTTTGAGTTCCCTTCACCCAAACCATTCTGGGATTCTGGGATTTTATTCCTGTCTGACCAGTACCAAAGAGTAATTTTTTAACCGGGGGCGTATCAGCCAACAGCGCTGTTCTCTCCACAGATTCCAGGGAAACTGATTTCTCCCTGTTTTCTCTGGCACAGGGGAGGCAGGAACCGATCCGGTGAAATCCCCTACAGCTGATCCTGACCCGCAGGGGCGCACCAAGGTCAGAGACAAACACGGGATGAGATCAGTCACCCTTGGGTGCTGCCAGGGATCCAGGGGCAGCCCCAGCTGCTCTGGGCACCCTGTGCCAGGGCCTGCCCACCCTCCCAGGGAACAATTCCCAATTCCCAATATCCCATCCAACCCTGCCCTCTGGCACTGGGATCCATTCCCTGTGTCCTGTCCCTCCATGCCCTGTCCCCAGTCCCTTTCCAGCTCTCCTGGAGCCCCTTTAGGCCCTGGAGGGGGCTCTGAGCTCTCCCTGGAGCTTCTCCTCTCCAGCTGGACACCCCCAGTGCTCCCAGCCTGGCTCCAGAAGGGCTCCAGCCCTGGAGCAGCTCCAGGATCTCCCCTGGAAGCCGCTCCAGCAGCTCCAGGTCCTTCCCATGCTGGGACCCCAGTGCTGGATGCAGTTGCAGGAAATCCAGGAGAAGGTTTTGAATCAGAGCCCTAAGGGCTGTGTGGGGCTGGGTTTGAGAGCAGTGGCCCTGGAATCTCCCACTCAGAGCTCCAGCTGGATTTGGGCTCTGAGGAGCTCCTGCCCGGTGACTCAGAGCAGAGATAACATTTCAGTGTCTTCTCTTTCCGCTGCAATCACTGAGTTTAGTTCAGGTCTGTTCTCCCCAGTTCAGAGCAGCAATTTGCTTTTAGGCCTTTCATGTCCTGCTCCATCCACAGAGTTATTGGAAAAACCTTGAGGACAAAACCCTCACATCTTTGGGCTGCTCTGCCCGGGGTTCCTCCTCCTCACCTGCAGAATTTTGGCCTCACACCTGTTCGTTCTGGGCCTCCTTTTACAGAGTCCAGCCAGGCACAAACCCCTTCGAGCCAGAGCAGCTCAGCTCCAGCTGGAATTTGACTCACACAAAGAATTTAATCAGTAATCCCAAGGAATGAGAAACCTCCGTGAGGGCAGAGCTGAACACGGATCAAGCAGAGGCTGTAAAAGCTTTACATGGGCAGACTGCAGGACTATTGATAAGTCTGTGGTGTTCTGCTGATACCCTGAGACCCCTCCCAGCCTGGAACGGTCCCGCTCCGAGCTGCAGCTCCGGGCCCTGGTTTGGGTTTGTTTGCCGCTCTTTCAGCCCCACAAGGAGCTCATTAGCGGAGGCTGGGCAGGGACTCGGAGCCGTGTCTGGCTCGCATTTTGAGCTGCTGCTCCTCGGGGCTGGGTTTGTTCATCGCTGCCCTGGAAAGGCCTTTTGGTTTGCCAGACGAGGGGGGATGGCTGTGCGGGATCGAGCTCCGCGGCTCGCCGCATCCCCACGCCTTTGTGTGGGAGCGGGGTGGGATCAAAGCTTCCTCCACGCCTTGGCTGCAGGTTTGGCTGCCCCACTGCTGGCACATCCCTGGCTTCAAATCCCGGGGGGTTTTGTGGCCTCTGCCAGCCTCGGACGGCCCTAGAGGGGCTGAAGGCTCATCCCTCTGTGCAGTCCATGCCCGGGTGAGCGCTGAATGAGCAGGGAGCGCTCCTGGTGCCCTCCTGGTGCCCTCCCGGTGCCCCGGGAGCAGACTGACCATGGCAGGCGCTTGTGCTGCGTCTTTTCCTGAACGGGAAAATTGCTGAGCTGGAAAAGCTCCATCCAAGCACTTCCCGGTGTCCTTAGTGACATCTCTGCCGTGATATTCCTGTCCTTGTCCCTTTGTCACCTTTGCTTTCCTGCTGCCCTTTCACAGCTGCCTCACCCGAGGCTGCTCCTTCCAGCGCTGCCACCTCCCAAGCAGCTGTTTCGGAGTTAAACCTGTCCCGGAGGGTGAAATCCTCGGGCACCCGGCATCAGCAGGGCCATCAGGACAATTCTGACACCAAACTGCAGCTCCTTTGTCCCCCAAGGGCAGCTCAGCCTTGGCTGCTCCCCAGCTCCGGAGCAGCTGGGGCACAATTAATGGCAGTTGGAATACAATTAATGGCAATTGGGATACAATTAATGGCAATCGGGACACAATTAATGGCAGCTCCAGCAGGAACAGCCTGACTGGGCTCATATTTAACATTCCAAGTCTCCTCTGCTTCTTTGTGGAGACGTGACTGAACTGATTCTTTTCCTTTTGTCTGGAACGGATCAATCTGGATCTTTGGGGCTGATTTATGCCTCGTGCTCCCCAAGGCAATTAGGAAATCTCAGTGAGGGGGAATGGGCAGGGCTGAGGCTGCTCTTGCTGAGCTGCCAACTGGGATTCCATCGTGGGGTTGATCCTTTCCATCCCTGAATTCACAAGGGATGGGATTCACCTCGGGGACTGAGTGTATCCACAGCAGTGAGTTGTCCTGAGCTCCTGGTGGGCCCTGGACTTAGGCCCTGGATGACAGAGCACAATCCATCCATGGAAGAACAGGTGTGATTTTTGGGAATCCTGTGTGTGCATCTCCTGGGAATTTACTGTGCTGCCCCCACCCCTAAACCTGGGTGAGGAGAGTTGAAACTTCCCCTTTCTGCTTTTGTATTTCCTTTTGGAAACTTGTTGGGAAGAGACAGGATCAGCCCCTGAAGAGGACAGCAAAATGTGTTGGCCAAGGGCCAGGTGAGAGGGACATCGTCCCTGGCAGTGTCCCAGGGCAGGGGGACTGGGAGCAGCCTGGGGCAGCGGGAGGTGTCCCTGCCACGGCAGGGGTGGCACTGGGTGGGCTTTGAGGTCCCTTCCCACCCACACCATTCCAGGATTCCCTGATGTGGCTGTCAGTCGTGCCCCAAAGCTGGAGGACACCCAGAGGGATGTTGGGAATCAGGAGTGGCCATTCCCAAGGGGACGCTCAGGCCCAGCAGTGCAGCCAGGCCTCTCCCTCCCTTGCATCCATTGGCATCCAGCGCATCCCAAACGCTCCCAGGCTTTTGTGGACATTCAGGGCGTGGTGGCCCTGAGCTGTGCTCAGTGACAGGGACACGTAGGGGGTGGTGCTGCGATACCAGTGATAAATCCCAGTTAACCACTGGAAAACTGGAACGGAGGGTCCGGGTTCCAGCCCAGCCAGGGCAGGGTGATGCCCTTTCTCTTGGAATCTCTATTCCTGCCAAGAGAACATGGTGGAAAGTTGGGAAGATCCTTTGGATGTGATTGGTCTGCAAGTTTTGGCTGCGTTTTTCTCCCCGTTCTGATCACCTTTGCTCTGATGGACATTTGAAGGTTCTGTTGTTGTTGGGGTTTTTTGTGGTTTTTTCCCTCTGTTATGGTTTATTCACTGAAATATCGATGCCTCATCAAAAATTCATCAGTGTTTTGGCCCTAACCCTCCACTTTCCAGACAAGAAATGGCTTTTTTGCCTCAGAAAAAACCTTTCTGCTTAGGTACAACTCACATTTGGTGAACTTGTCTTTTCTCCTGAAAAACCCCCACCTGCCTGCAACCAACGGTTCCTTTTTGATGGATCGTCTTTGTCCAGTCCCACTGGGGACATCAACCCTGCGCTGTGTAAACTCTTCTGGCTACTTTTTATCTGGGGGGAGGGATTTTTGGAAACACCATTTCTCCTTCTTCCAGCCTGGGTGAGAGCGTGGTGGAGGCACAGCTGGAGCCGGCAGAGCCTGTCCTTGTCAGACACCAACATCTCAATCTCTGTCTCTTCAAAAGCTTTTAGGACCTCCAGCTTTGGAAAAGCTGTGAATTCCCACCTGGCTTTCTCCACTTGTTCCTCCCAGAGAGAAAAGTGTCCCCCATTCCCAGTTTATAGAGAAAGGAATTGGGAAATGGGGGAGTGAAGTAAAAGCAGTGGTGGACACAAGGCACCCCCAGACCAGGCCCTGCTTTATCTCACTCTATCCTTGTAGGATGGATCCCGATGATCTTTAGGTCCCTTTTAGGGATCCTTTCCAGGATTCCCTGGGAATGGGGCTCTGTCACACTCTGGTCCCCTGCCAGCCCTGCTGTCAGCCTTTGGGCTCAGACCCACACAAGCTGCCTGCTGCAGCCAGACTGAGCCCGGGACTGAAGATTGCCATTAACAGTCAGGGAAAGAGGGAGGAATTCCAGGAGCTCTGTTCCCACCCGGTGCAGCTCAACCAAGGAGCCTCTGACTGAAGAGACTTTCGTGTTTAATGATATTTTAAGGTTTCTTTTGTGTTTTGCTCCCAGCTTTACCAGAGCCTTGGTCTGGAGCTGTAAGATTTCAGCTTCTGGTTCGTTTAATGCTCCCTGAGACTTTCCCAGGGCTGAGGAACTGAGGTTTAATATCCCTGCATTCCTTAGGAGACAGTGGGAGCCTGCAGAGCTGGGAGCTGGCTGAGACCTGGCCTGGGCTTTCTGCTGCTTTTTGCCTTCCTCCCAACACGGGCCTTTGTTCTTCTGCTTCCCTGCACTCCCGAGCCTCTCCCAGGGCCTCTCTGTCCCTGACCTTTGTCTGACCCAAAGATGCAAAACCCCAGAAATGAAATGTTCTGAGCCTCAGACCGAGGTTCTGCTGCCCCCCGGCTTTGGATCCGGCCTGGAAGGTGGGGGATGAAGCCAAAACGAGGGCGATCCAGCCCAGCCCAGGAGAGCGGGAGGGTTTGTGCCTCCCTCATTAACAGGAGCCGCTCGCAGGGTCATTAGCGAGTCTCTAATTGTTTGATTACCCCGAGCCGGCTGCGCTAAGGAAACAAAGCAGGAGGAAATGGGCCCGCGGGGGCTCTGGGGTCTGTCACTCGTGTGTTGTGTTTAGCGGGAGTTTAAAAGCAGCCAGGTGGGAATGCAGCGGCAGGGCTGGGTCCAGCAGCACGGAATTCACGTGTCCGTGGCAGAGAGTGGGATAACACGGGGCGGGATAACTGGGGATAACCGGGAACAGCGGGGGTGGGAGGAAAAGCTGCTCAGTTCTTCCTCTCCTCCTGTGGGGTGCTGTGGATGTGTCTGCCGGGAGGCACTGCAGCTCCGGTCGGGAACCCTGTGCTGTTGTTCGGATTTGAATCCCTCCTTTGGCAAACCTGTCCCTCCCAGAGCAGCCCCGTCTGAGCATCCCGCCTCTGCTCAGCCTGGATTCCTGCTCTTCCCTCCACCCCTTCCATTTTTCAGCTCTGGGATGATCCAGGACCAGCAGAACTCCAACCCAGCCCCTGCCCAGATGTTCCTGGCTGAGGAGAGCCAGCGTGACTGATTCAGGTGATGGATGTCAGACGTCAGGAATAAAATAAAATCAAGCAAAAATCAGATTTTCAATTAGGCTGGGTCACTGGGAGCCATGAGCACTCACACTCTGCCACGGTGCCTGGAGCAATAAACCCCGGGTTCTCCCAAGGCGGGCAGCCCAGGTTAGCCTGGATGTGGACAGGGCCATTGTGAGGGGTCAGCTGGGCGTTAACAGCAGAATCAGGGTTTTGTTTTGCTGCTCTACACGAGCTCCATTATCCCTTCGTACAGGAACTGAGTTTAATCACATCTGGCAGACCTGCTGCCTGTAATGTGTCCCAATATCCCATTACATTTTCAATTTACATGTATTACCTTTCCCTGGAAAAGTTCCCTGCACTTCTGGCTGCGGAATTAAATGGCCATTATGAAAACAGAGTAGGACATTTCAGCGATCTGCGTGTTTGATCTCACCCTGGGAGGCAATTAGTGCTAATAAGTCCTGTACCCAGTGTCTGCCTCTGATCTGACTCAAAAATAGAGCAGCTAAAAGGCCTCAAGTGGGACGGCAATTCCAGAGGGTGATTCCCTTCCCACAAAACGGCTGATAATGGAGACCAGAGGAGCCGTGTCTGGGCAGGGGAGATCAGAGCCAAGTCTGTGTCTTTTAGACCAGAACATGTCTGCAGTGACTCCCAGGAAAGGAAGGAGCAGCATCCCAAATCAGGGGTGGGTTAGGCTGAGCCTAAGCACAAACACACACCCGGGAGCCAGTGGCGGTGCTGAGACAGGGAATTAGCGCAGGAGGGGTTTAAAGTGGGGTTAAAGGCTCAGCAAAGGAGAGGGAACACATTCCAGAGCAGCTTTGAAGGGGATGAGGGTTTGATGCCCATAATCCCCATAGCTCCGGGCATTTCCAGCCCGCTCCTCCTGTCAGAGAAGGGAAAAGGAGAGAGGCATTGATCACACGGAGTCATTAATCTCAGAGTCATTAGTCACAGTGTTAATCACCTGGAGCTGTGCCTGAGGGTCCCTCAATCCCCCCAGACCCCTCTGCAGGAGCACAGCCTGCCTGGCCAAGGGACGTTCCAGGAGGGGTTTCACAGGCAGGAGCAGCAGCCTTTGGGAGTTACCAGGTGCATTTAACAGATAAAAAAATTCCCACATTTTTAGTTTATAAACACATCTGTCCCAGTGGTTGATTCCTCACCTGCAGCTTTTACCAACTTGGCAGCTCCTGGATGCGTTGGGACCCCGGGGCCAGGAGCAGTGAAGGCCTTGTTCAATGCAAGTATGGGCAGCGAGGAGAACAGCAATAGTGAGGAAGAAAAATCAAAGGAATGGGTGAATATTCCCCAGTGCGCCATTGCCCCGAGCTCCCTGCAGGATCTTGGTGGGATTTAGAGTTTGGGAGAGCAAGAAATGAGAGACAGAACGTGGCTGTGCCTGGAGCTTTATCCCCAAATGCAGGAGCTGGAGCCCAGAGCTGTAACAGCCCAGAGAAGCTGGTTTAGGGTTCCAGGTCCTCAAGGAGCAGGAGAGGTGGGTGTGGGGTAGGAGTCAGGACATTTTCCAGGACTGGTTTGAGGATGTTCACTGGTTTTTGTAAAGATTCCTTCAGGAAACCTTGAGATCCATTTTTAATGTGCTGGAAAATCCCCAAGATTTGGCTTTGGGAGCATTTCAAATGGAATTAGGATTCATTAAAGCAGGGGGCAGTTCAAAGGTGACAGAAGGAGCTGAGGTGGAACAGAACTTCAGGAGCAGTAACAGCGCATTCAGAACAAGGAAAAGGGGGAGACTCGGGGGATACCAGGGGGCGACCGGAGGGAGTGAGCCCCCTCCTCACTTCCCCTACAAACTCCACCCAGCCCCTGCTCTCAGGACAGGCTCCCGGCCCCTCTCCAGCCTTTCAGCACCTCACAGACGCTGCAGGAATTTAAGGATTCAGCAGTTCTGGGGCTGCGGATGGAAGTTAAAGGCAGCACAGGGAGAGCTTTCCTGGGACAGTGGAAGTGATCCCCCCTTCCCCTTCTGTGGGGGGGAGGGAATTCTTCTGGAAGCAGGAGAAAGCAAAGGGATGGTAACAGACCAGGAGCCCTGGAGACAGAGGCGTGCAGCTTCCTCCAGTTACAGACCTGGATCATGGAATCCCAGACTGGTTTGGGATGGAAGAGATCTTAAAGCCACCCCTGCCATGGCAGAGACACCTCCCACTGTCCCAGGGTGCTCCAGCCTGACCTTGGGCACTGCCAGGGATCCAGGGGCAGCCCCAGCTGCTCTGGGAATCCCATCCCAGCCCCTCCCCACCCTCCTAGGGAACAATTCCTTCCCAGTATCCCATCTATCCCTGCCCTCTGGCACTGGGATGCAGTCCCTGTGTCCTGTCCCTCCATCCTGTGCAAACATCCCTCTCCATGCTAACCCCTCCTTTCCCAAAATCCCTGCCCTGGCCCCTGTGGACTCGCCTGTCAGGAGCCATTGCCCAGCAGAGCCAGCAGTGCCTCAGAGCAGCTCCCCTCCAGCTGTTGGAGCAAAGGCTTCCCACATTCCCATCCCTCCTCGGTGTTTTGTACCACGCCAGGCACAGCTGGCTCGGAGACTCCCAGCCCTTGATCCCGAAATAACGAGCAGCTGGAGCACAACACCCGCAGCTCCAGCCACGAGCTGCTTTTCCTGGAAATCTCTGGCACTCCCTGCCTGCCCTGGGCTGCCTCAGCCCCGCGCCGCCATCGATCCCAAGCCTCTGCCCCATCGGATTTCTCTCAGGCACAGGAGGAATGAGATTCTCCATCAAAGCAGCAGAGCCCGGCAGCAATCAGAGAATATCTGGGCACAGATCTCCCTCCTTTGTTGTGCAGGCAGCGAACAGAACTGGGAATCTTTTGTGCTTATTTAAAGACAAAAGTGCTGGATTTGTTTGGGGAATTGTGGCCCTGATTTCCATCGTGTCCCAGATGGCCCCCAGTGAGGGGACAAAGCTGTGCTCCTGTCACACAGGTGGCACTGGGGGCAGGCAGGGCAGCTCCTCCTCTGGGCTGGCTCCTCTCCCACTCCCAAAGCTCCCAGTCACTCACTGGTTTCACACCACGGGCGCACTCCCAGAAATTCCACAAGCTGGGAAACTGGGGCCCGGTGAGTGGGGGATGAGGCCCTGGCCCAGTGCAGGGGTGGAAACTCCAGCTCATCCCGAGGCACTCCTGGAAGGGTTTGGGACAGGGATGGAGGAGCTGGGGATGGTTCTGCTCCAGAACAGGGAAGAGGGAAACGACCAATGTGGGACATTTGGGGACACGGGCAGGGAATGTGCAGCTCCAGCCTGGAATAACACTGACCTGAGCAATGATGGAAGGGGAAGGAAGGAAGGAAGGAAGGCTGGCCGGCCTTCTTTGGCTGCCTGGGTCTCCCGGCAGAAGCGTTTGGAGGAATGCTTTCAGCTCCAACATTCCCTCCAGCAAAAGGAAAAGCAGCCCTGGAGCTCAGGGAATCAGGGAATATTTTCATCTCTGCAAAATGAGCTCAAATGAGTCCAGCAGCCCCAGCCTCCCAGTTCCACTGATGGATACAAGTCTGAAGTCCAGCCTGGAAGGGAGATTTCAGTCCAAATTCCAGTGGAATGAGGAGCAGAGATCCTGGGATCCCCCCCACCCTCAAGCTGCCAGGCTCAGTCTGTGGCTGTGGCTCATCCTCTCAGTTTGTCTTTCCCAACACTGAGGTTCCTTTTTCCCCCACCAGTGAGGACATTTCAAGAGGAAGCAGAATTTCCTGTGCAGCCTTTTCCCGATGAAAAGATTCCCACTGGGACACCAAAGGCTTCCTCTCCCACCCAGGCAGAGGGGGAGGTTCCAAAACCCCCAGACTGAGCCTCTGCAATTTGATTTTTGCTGCGCTTTTCCCACTGTCAGATATCAAAAATCCCTCACTGTCCACTGAAGTGTCAAATCCCCTTCTCCTACACAGAAAAGTCACCCAAAATGACATTTTAAGGCCACGGGCTTTGGTGGGAGCCCTGTGAGTTCTCCCTGAGTTCCTTCTCAGGGAGTTTGGCTCAAGAGAATTTGGCGTCTTCCCACAGAGCCTGGGAAAGGCGTTTATTGTCCCAAAAGGGGAGGTGACAGCAGCAGGAGCCAGGAAGGCTCCATCCTCTGTTCCAGGCAGGGGCAGTGAGCTCCTCAGGGTCAGTCACCGCCTGGGCGTGAGGAGAATCCCCTGCTCCAGGTCACTGAGCGGGGCAGAACCGCTGGGAGAGAAGCGGGATGTGATGAGGATAAATCCTAAAAGCCCCGGCTGGGCGTCTCTGACAATGATTGTGGCAAACCTCTGCGGCCAGGGCTCTGCTGTGAGGGTGCAACTGGGCCGTGAGGCTCCTTGGGTTTGTTGTTGGTAATATTTGATGGTCCCCTGTTCCCTATCAGAAGGGGGCTGAGCTCTCCGGGATCGGCTGAATCTCCCCTTCTCTGAGGGACGGGATCATTCCCTGCGTGCCGGATCTGCGGGAGAGTGGCCTGATTGAAGGGAAAACAGGAAACAGAAGATGTCACAGGATCCCAGACTGGGCTGGGTTGGGAGGGACTCAAAGCCCACCCAGTGCCAGCCCTGCCCTGGCAGGGACACCTCCCACTGTCCCAGGCTGCTCCCAGCCCCAATGTCCAGCCTGGCCTTGGCCACTGCCAGGGATCCAGGGGCAGCCCCAGCTGCTCTGGGCACCCTGTGCCAGGGCCTGCCCACCCTCCCAGGGAACAATTCCTGCCCAATATCCCATCCATCCCTGCCCTCTGGCACTGGGAAGCCATTCTCTGTGTCCTGTCCCTCCAGGCCTTGTCCCCAGTCCCTCTGCAGCTCTCCTGGAGCCCCTTTAGGCCCTGGAGGGGGCTCGGAGCTCTCCCTGGAGCTTCTCCTCTCCAGGTGAGCACCCCCAGCTCTCCCAGGCTCTCAGGCTCCATGTCCTGTTCCCGCTGCCAGGAGCCATTGAGCAGGAACTTGGAAGTGTCCCAGACATTGCCCTGGGTGGCCTTTCCCCAGTCCCTGGGCTGCCTGCTCAGGATCCCTGGGGTTGCAGGGAGGGAGCTGCAGTTGGGAAAGGGGGAATGTCCCAGGCAGGAGAGATTCCCGTTCCCCAGGCACAGCGCTCGGCTGATCCTCGGGAAAGGCTCCGTCTCCCTGGCCATGCTCTTTGGAAAATACAAAGTGCTGTGGAGCAGGGATGTCTCCCAGGCAATGCCCTTTGGAGGGAAAAGCTTGGCAACAAAGGAGTTTGGAGCATGAGGGAGGGATGGCAACGCTCACCCTGAGCACCGGGACAACATTGGTGTCACCCGAGGTCCCCAAGACTCCCGGCCCTGCTCAGCTCCTCCAGGGCTTGTGGAAAACACTGAGCAGGAAAAGCCTGACCCGGAGATCCTGAATGTCCCTGAATGTCCCTGAATGTCCCTGGGGAAACCCAACCCCACAGGCAGGAGGTGTAAATCCACTGGAAATGGGAGCCAGAGGGAGCAGAGCACAAAGCAGGAATGGGAATTCCCAAGAGGTGAAGGTTCCCTGCCCATGGCAGGGGGGTGGAATGAGATGGTCCCGAAGGTCCCTTCCCACCAAAGCCATTCCATGGATCTGTGACTCCATCCTGTGCTCCCACTGCTCCCAGCACTGCCAGGGCCACCCCCGACCCTGTCCCCAAGTGCCACATCCACAGGGCTTTAAATCCTCCCTGGGATGGGGACTCCAGCCCTGCCCTGGGCACTTCCAAGGCCTGAGCACCCTTTCCATGGGGAAATTCCTGCTGATGTCCACCCTGCCCCTCCCCTGGCCCAGCCTGAGGCCGTTCCCTCTCCTCCTGTCCCTGTTCCCTGCCAGCAGAGCCCGACCCCCCCCTCCTGTCAGGGAGTTGTGCAGAGCCACAAGGCCCCCCCTGAGCCTCCTTTGCTCCAGGCTGAGCCCCTTTCCAGCTCCCTCAGCCGCTCCTGGGGCTCCAGCCCCTTCCCAGCTCCGTTCCCTGCCCTGGCCACGCTCCAGCCCCTCCGGGTCTTGTTTGGGCCCAAACTGACCCCAGGGTTTGAGGTGGGGCCCCACCACTGTCCTTTGCCTCTTCTCCTTCTTCAGCAGCTCTGAAATTCCTGGGAAACCTCTTCCTGCAAAGACACAGAGTTGGAAATGAAGGATTTGGTCCTGCTGGTCAGGCAGGTCCCCCAGCAGGAATCCTGGAGACCCCTGTTCTCCAGTGGATTCCCTCGGGATGATCCTAATTCTCTGCTTTTGGTGCTTTGCGTTGCCCTAACCCAAAATCCAGGTGGAATCTGGGCTGCCTGGTAAAGGCCTTTTCATCCTGAAAGAATCTTTCAATATTTTTCCTGTTTGGATTCAAAGAAAGCCTCCAAAATCTAAATTTTTTTGTCACTGAGGAAGAAAAACTTGAACAAGTCAAAAAAACAGGTCTTGAAGCTGTTTGTTTCCATTTGACCTTTAAAACCCATTTGTGGTATAAACCCAGTGACATCCCTGAGCTCCAAGTTATTCCAAACAAAACCCATTTTGTTGGAAATGACAAAATGGGCTTTCAGCAATTTCTCAACATTTTTCTTCCTCCAGCAGGAGATTTATCAAATTGATCCTTTCCCTGGGGTGTTTTTGGCTTCAACAAATTGACATTGCCTGGAAAAGGGAGATTTTGTCAGTGGGAAAGCAGCACCGGGAGATTTAGGAACAACCCAGTCAGGCAGGGATGGAGGAGTTGGGAGTGTGGCCTCTGCCTGACCCCTCGGCGGGCTGGGCAGGGAGCGCTGGGTGATGCCAGTTCGATGTTATCTCTTATCAGCAGGTCACTGATGGCCCCAGCCCCTCCCCAGTGCCCCCTGGAGCCGTGCCCGTGCTGGAACTCGCCCGGCGGCCACGTCCCTGCTCAGCCCTGGCCCTGCAGCTCCATCGTTAATCAGGAGCTTTCATAAAACATGAGTGGAATCCTAATTCCCACCCTGGCCTCCTTCCAGTCTCTGCTGCTTCTCTCCCACTTTTGCTTGGCAGCTCCTGGTTCTGCTTTGGGGTTTTTGGGGCTCTCAGCCTGGGCAGGTTTGCTGCAGGGGGTCCCAGGGACCCTGCCCAGGTTAGGGGGTAACTCACAGCTCATCAGAGCTGCCACTCTCATTCCCGTTCCCACTTTTGAGGCTGAATTTTCATGGAATTATCCCATGGGTGGGAAGGGACCTCCAGGACCCTCTCATTCCCGTCCCTGGCCATGGGCAGAGGCTCCTCCCACCAGAGCAGGGTCTCACTGTCTGATTTCTGAAGCAGCTCCTGCTGACCCCGTGTTTTGGCTCTCTGCTCTGCCCTTGTCTCTTCCCAGCTCTGTTTTCCCTGGCTGCTTCCAGACTCCGTGCATGTGCCTGGATTTTGGCACTATGGGGAATTTTCTGTTATTTTCCTGTGTTTAATTCACCACCCGGTTCCTGGCATGCTCCCAACCATTTGCAGGAGCTGCTGCTCTGGGATTTGAGGCAGAGTGGGGGGGATTGGTGCAGGGAGAGCAGGAGAGCGGCTCAGTCCCTGGGGAACCTGTGTTGGGTCCAAGCGGCCCTTGCCCAGCAGGGCTGGGGGCAGGAATCCCACTCCCAAGGCCAGGGCTGTATCCCAAAGCCGGGTGTATCCCGAGGGACAGCCCTGGGATGCAGCACAGCCACCCGGGATGGGCAGAGCGGGGACGGAGCTGGGAGGGGGCTGAGGGGAGGCAGGGATTTATTTGTGGCTGCGATGAGGGAGCTCCGGGTCCAGCCCTGGAAATCCCAAATTCCAGCCTGACAAAGGTGCCCAGAGCCCTTCCAGGCCTTTGCTTTACTGCTGCCTTCAGTTATTTGGGACAAATCATCGGGATCTGCCATTTCCCTCCTGCTTTATTCCAGACACCTGTTGGTTCCCAGCCCATCCACATGGATTTGCACCCCTAAACACACTCAGGTGGAGAAATACATGGGAATAAACAGACTTGGAGCAGGATTTGGGAGCAGGCTGAGAGCCAGTGGGGTCTCACAGCCCTTAATTTCCATTTCCTGCTCAGTAATCCAGCAGGTCCAGGTTGTGCAGAGGCCGAGGGGCAGGGATTTACTCCGGAATTGTTGCAGCTGGGAGCAGAGGAAGGCCCAGCTCAGAGCGATACCCTGACAGGTTTAGGATGTGCAGCAGTGGATAATTGGGAGTGAGGGTGCTCAGCCTTCATCACACAAACCCTGCCTGGATCACACAACCCCCCTGGAGCAGCAGAACATCATCCCTGAGCCGCTGGCCGTTCTGTCCCTGCCTCTTCCCAGGGCTGGGATGGGTTTTGCTCCCTCCCTGTTTCGTCCTCTGACTGTTCTGCCCACAAACCCGGTCCCCATCCAGGGTAAGCCCGGCGCTGGGGTGGGATGGATGTGTCAGGTCCCAGCAGGGAAGGTGTGAGGGGCAGCTGGAGCACGGGAGCCTCTGGAATAGCTGAGATCAGCCTGGTGGGGAGGATCCTGGTGCTCAGGAGAGGAGGCTGTGCTGCCAGGAGCCATGCTGCCAGCGGAGCCTGTCCCTGCCCCCAGGACTGTCCCAGCTGTCCCACCCTATCTCACCCTGTCCCACCTCTCCCACCCTATCCCACCTCTCCCACCTTGTCCCACCCTATCCCACCCTATCCCACCCTGTCCCACCTTTCCCACCCTGTCCCCCCCTGTCCCACCCTGTCCCACCTCTCCCACCCTGTCCCACCCTGTCCCACCCTGTCCCAGCTGTCCCTGGTGACACTGACACGGGCAGGGCAAGGGGGGCAGAGGTGCCAGCAGAGCCTCCCCTGTCCCGCCCCTGCTCCTGGTGTGGCGCTGAGGTTCTCAGGCTCCTGCCGGCCAGGATGGGCTTCCCAAGGGAAAATGGGCTCTTGTCCGCTGTGGGCCCGGAGGCTGCTCCTGCTGCAAGAACAGGGAGCTTGGAGAGGGCTGCCAGCACTGGGAGCTCAGCTGGGGAGCAGGAGCAGCAGGGAACAGCAGCAGGAGCTGAGGGGAAGGGAGGGAGAAGCCTGGAGCTTGCTCAGAGGCGCGGGAAGGCAGAGCAAAGGCACAATCCAGGGTAACAAACTCGAGCCTGTCTGTACAGACACAGCTCTGGGGCTGGAAGGCAGCTGGGGAAGGATGCCCTGGGGATGGACAGGGGGGCAGGATGGGCTCCGGGGGGCTGATCCCGAGGCCACGGAGCTGTTCAGGGCAGAGGAGCCGGCTCTCAGCGCACCTCCGGCAGCGGAGCCCTGTCCCAGCAGCGGCAGCACCGGCCAGAAGCACCCGGAGCACAGAGCCCAGCTCCTGGAAGTGCCGGGGAGCTGGGAGGGCTCCAGCAGCACCTCCGTGCTGAGGGAAGGAGCTGGGCCTCAGAAGAGCCCCGAGGGGAGCCTCGCGTCGCTGCCGGCGCTGCGGCTCCGCGGGCGTGTGAACCGCTGGCAGCGCTGAAAGGGCTCCTGCCTCCCTCCCTGCCAGTGCCGGGCGCCAGCCAAAGGCAGGAGCCTGCATTGTGCCCCTGAACGCCCACCCAGCTCAGCTCCCTGCCCAGCCGGGCGGGGAGGGTGAAGTACAAAGTCCCACTGCAAGGCTTGGATGAGTCCCACGCTCCTCCAGAAGCAGAGCCCAGCTCCGGGAGGGTTCTCAGGGAGTGCAGTCCCTGCTCTCCATCTGTCCCTGCCAACAATTACAAGTTTCCCAATAAAGCTGGGGATCAGTGCCGGTGATTTAGGGGAGATGTTGTCATCAGGATCCTTCTGAGAGCTGAAAAATGGCCCGGGCAGCGTTTAGAGAAAGGGAGCAGAGTCCATCAGGGGAACTTTGCCTCCTCTTCCTTTGCCTCGGCTTGCAGGAGCTGGGCTGTGCCTGGCAGGGAGAGCCTGTGGAGCCAAGGGGACCAATTTTCCCTGTTTGTCATCCCCTGGCTCTGCCACCTCCCTGGCACAGTCACAGGGCTGAGTTTGCAGCTCAGCACAGCCTCGGCACCCTGGATTCCCGTCCTGATTCCCATCCCCGGCACTGCCCACCAGTGCCAACCAGCAGGAATTCCATCCGCCTCTGGCCTTTCCCATCCCCTTTGCTCACCCCCAGGCACCCCTTGAGGGGCATCATTGGCCTTGCACGGGCTTTGTTGGAGGCTCTGCTCCCTGGCGTCACCTCCAGGGGTTTATCACCTCCAGGGGCTGCAGGGGTTTATCACCTCCCGGGGCTGCAGGGGGTTTATCACCTCCAGGGGCTGCAGGGGTTTATCACCTCCCGGGGCTGCAGGGGGTTTATCACCTCCAGGGCTGCAGGGGTTTATCACCTCCAGGGGCTGCAGGGGTTTATCACCTCCAGGGGCTGCAGGGGGTTTATCACCTCCCGGGGCTGCAGGGGGTTTATCACCTCCCGGGGCTGCAGGGGGTTTGTCACCTCCAGGGCTGCGGGGGTTTGTCACCTCCCGGGGCTGCAGGGGGTTTGTCACCTCCCGGGGTTGCAAGTCTGTCCCAGTTCCATCCTTATCTTCCAGCCCCCAAAATTTCCTTTTTCCTTCCTTTTCCCGGGCTTCTGTCCTGTTTTCCTGCAGTCAGCACAGAGCTGCAGCTGCTTCCAGTCCATTTGAAATTCCACTGGTATTTTGGGGCGCATAAATGATCTGCCTTCGGAATTTCCCCCGGCTCTGGAGTGGAGATGTGCACAAACGGAATGCCAGAGAAAATCAGGAATGTCACATTGGATTTATCAGAAAACCCAGCACAGCCTCTCCGGCCTGGATTGGGCTGGGAATATCCAGCAGCACCAGGGCCAGCAGGAAGAGCCAAAGGGATCCTTCACTCCCTCACCCAAACATTTTTAATTCTTCTCTTGAAGCCAGAAGATGTCGGTGGCTGCCGGGGGTTTTGTGCCTGGGGTTGGTGCACGTGCAGAAGGAAGGGACAGGAGGGTGGCCCAGGACACCTGAGAGGGGAAATGCTGCCCGAGCTGCTGCATTTCGGACACTGGGGTGCCACGGGATGAGACCCAAAGGTGTTGGGGAGGGTCCAAAGGAGGGACACGAGGATGGGGAGCAGCTGAGGGCACTCGGAATGTCCAGAGGAGGCTGAGGGGAGACCTCAGTGAGCTCCTCAATGTCCTCAGGAGGGGACAGGAGGGGCAGCTCTGATCTCTGCTCCCTGGGACAGGGACAGCACCCAGGGAGCAGCTGGAGCTGTTCCAGGGGGGTTTGGGATGGAGATCAGGGAAAGGCTCTTCCCCCAGAGGGTGCTGGGCACTGCCCAGGCTCCCCAGGGAATGGTCCCGGCCCCGAGGCTGCCAGAGCTGCAGGAGCGCTGGGACAGCGCTGCCAGGGGTGCCCAGGGTGGGGTTGTTGGGGTGTCTGGGCAGGGCCAGGCTGGGACTGGCTGATCCCGGGGGTCCCTTCCAGCTCAGGATATTCCCTGATTCCAAGAAACAAATCAGCACCATTAACGAGGAATTATTTGCTAAAAGCCTCTCGAAAGAGCCGGGAGCTCCTCAGCCCCACCTGCAGCGCTCGCTGCCAGGCCTGCCTCAGTTTCTCGGTAATTAAGTGGGAAAGGGAAGCTGATGCAGGCGGGAGCCACGGGGCTCGTTAGTAAGGCTCATCCAGGAGTGATCGGAACATCAGACCCAGGGCATGAATTATTTATCCGCGTTAACATTCCCAGCACAATGAGGAAAATGAGCTGGAAGTACCACGGTGACTCCGGGGCTCTGCCCAGCACCTCCCAGGGCCTTTCCTTCCCCTCCGCAGGAACCCGGGAGCAGCGGATGTTTTGTCTGGCTGGGGGATTTCGCAGGATGTGACCGGTGCCCTGGGAGAGACCCGTGACTGAATCTCAGCATGAGATTTATTGGAGCTGGAAAGAAAACCAAATTGACAACCTTTTGCAATCCCCCTCCAAGATGACTCTGAAATATTCTTAGTGCAGGGAAGGCTGGATGCAAAATGCAATGAGAAAGTAAAAAAATGTTGGGGGATGCTCAGGAATGGTTCGAGCTGCCGCACAACCCCCCAGGCAAGCCCGAGCTCGGCTGGATTTACAGGAAAGCTCCAACATGAGAGGATGAAAATAAAATTTCACATCTGCCCCGGCCTCACTGCTGCCCTTGCAAACATAGCAGCCTCCAGCTCTCTGTGTCTGTCCCCTCGGTGCAGTCACATCCATATTTCCATGGATTTGGGAATCTGGTCCCACACAGTGAGAGAGGAAAATACCGGCAGATGAGCACAGAGCCAGGAACACAGGGAGCTCCCGGTGCCCAGGTCAGGAGTTGCACTTTAATGGAGGTATTTGTTCAGTACCACTGCTTTGGAGCTACGAATTAAGGGATTTTTATTGTCTTTTTTTGCCATGAACGTTTCTTTCCATGGGAAAAGGTTTAACATGCAGAGCGGGTGGGAATCTGCTTTGCTGGGTTTACTTGTCACTAATTGGAATCAGTGCAAAAATCTGCGCTATCAGTTACAGACTGGGGCCTTCTAGAGAGAATAACGAGGAGCAAACTCCCAGCTGGAGCAGCGCCGGGAGCTGGGAATGTGCTGGGAATGCGCTGGGAATGCGCTGGGAGGTGGATGCTGCTGCTAAGAGCAAACCTCGGTGTCGGTGCCAGGACGGGCTCAGCTGAGGCGGGGCCGTGCCCGGCCCCCGGGCAGGCTCAGCCCCTCCAATGGCACCAGGAGAGCCCCAGAGTGGTGCCGGAACAGCCCCAGCTCCCTGCGATCCCTCAGCACCTGAGGGAAGGTCCCGTGCTGCAGGTGGGGCTGGCTTTGGGGCAGGGCTGGTGCTGAGTGTGGGGTTTGGGGGATGTGGTTGTGGGATGGGGCTGAACACGCTGGGGAGGGGCCGTGGGTTCTCCTCGTTCCCCTCTGGATGCGCTGCCCAATTTTGGTAAATTTAAAAGTGGCTAAAAATCCAAAGCTCGATCAGGGACAGGACAAGGGAGCAGCTGGAGCTGTTCCAGGGGGTTTGGGATGGAGATCAGGAAAGGCTCTTCCCCAGAGGGTGCTGGGCACTGCCCAGGCTCCCCAGGGAATGGTCCCGGCCCCGAGGCTGCCAGAGCTGCAGGAGCGCTGGGACAGCGCTGCCAGGGATGCCCAGGGTGGGGTTGTTGGGGTGTCTGGGCAGGGCCAGGCTGGGACTGGCTGATCCCGGGGGTCCCTTCCAGCTCAGGATATTCCAGGGTTGGCAATCCCAGGAGCTCCCAGGAGCATCACCCGGTGTGGCTGTGCTGGGACAGCCCCTGCCCTCCCCTGCTGCCGCGCTGAGCTCCGCAGAGCACTTAAGCCCAACCTAACACCTGCACTCGGTGATCCCAAAGGTCTTTTCCGACCCAAACCACCCCATGAGCTCCCAGAACTCCGCTGAGTTCCCCTGGCGGCCGCTCGGGGGGATTTGCTGGGCCCAGGAATGGGAGAAAAGCAGGGATTTGGCTCTGCTCCCTGACCTGCCCCAATTCCAGCTGCTCTGGGAGCCTTTATTCCCGGTTCCATCCCG
>NW_024581030.1:520162-541143 GCF_017639235.1 Corvus kubaryi
GCCCCAATTCCAGCTGCTCTGGGAGCCTTTATTCCCGGTTCCATCCCTGAGGCAGTGCAGGAGCTGAGCGAGGCCTTCCCAGGCCCAGCCCAGCTGGAGGGGCCAGGAGCTGGGTCCTGAGCAGTGAGCAGGACAGGGACCCGATTCCCTGAGGGAAAACCCTCTCCAGCCCCCCTGGAGCTGAAACAAAGGACAGGGATGACCTTTCCAAGCAGAGCTGGGGTTGCAGGAACTGGGCAATAACAGGAACAGCAAATCCAACCCCAATGATCCTGGGTTTTTATGATTCTGTTATGGTTTGGTGGAAAAACCACTCAAGAAGATGGGTTGGTTTCTCCAGTGGGGGAAGAATAAAATCCTCAGCTCATCTCCTCATAGAGTCCAGCCCAGGAGCAGGTCTGGAACCCAGGCAGTCTCCTGCTGTGCCAGGCAGGATTTGTTCTCTAATCCCAGTGCAGATCCACTTTTTAAAGCTGAGTCTCACCCAAGGCCTGAGGAGTTTTGCAGCTTCCCAGAAACCACTGGCACAGCAATAAAAATCACCTGCTTATACTGAGAGTTGTATTTTTAGCCTGAGATTGGAGTGCTCTGCTCCAGAAGCAGCCGCTCCTGCAGGGAGGGAGGGTTGGTACCCTCAGCACTAAAGCTGGAGAATAAAATCCAGAGAAAATCCTTGCTCAGGGTATTTCTCCACCCAAAACTCCTGTGGAAGGACTGGCCAAACATTTTGTGCTTCATGTTTTAGATAAAAATTGAGGGAAGTGGCTGCTTGCCCCCCAAATGCTCTGATTTTCTTCATGGGAACAAAGCCACAATATTTCTTCTACACACGAACCTCCCATTTCTCCTTTCTGTTGTTTTTTTTTTTAAGGCTTTCATTTCCAATATTGGATTTCAGCCAAAAAATATTGGTCCTCAATTACTGAAAATCAATTTATTCTCTTTCTGAGCACTTGGCTTAATCCAGTGCAGAAAGGTCCATTAATGAACTCTCTGCGAGATGAAAACAGAGGCAAAGCTTTGCATTTCATCAGCTCTTAGGAGAAGCTGAGCAAGTTAAGCAGGGCCAGCAGTATTTTAATTAAGCCTTGCTGAGATTGTCTCCTGCTACAAGAGCCCCTTTTAATTACATTTGTTAAAACATCCCAGAGTGGATTGAATCCCTGCTCAGAGGGGTTTCTCCACGCTGGGAATGCCAATAAATCCCTTGGCACCGCAGCCCCAGGTGAGCCCTGGCTCCAAACTGGGAGTGCCCGCGGGGCAGCTTTAACTCACTGCCATCCCACTGATGCCAGGCGTTCCCTGGGCTGTCCAGCAGGGAATTCTGCTCGTGGCCCTGGGTAAAACCCGCCTGGGAGACCGACGGGAGGGGCAGCATCAGTCCTGCCCAGCCCTCTCCTTCCCCATGGGACAACCATCATTCCCAGGATCCCTGTCCTGGGATGTGCCAGCACTGGGAGCCCTGCACAGAGTGTGGGAAAGCATCTCCCTCAGGCAGGGAACATCTCACCTCTGGCTGGGGCAAAGGAGCACCTTTGGACCAGGAAAAACGTGGGGAATGTGTCCAGAGTGGGGGGAAATGTAGGGAATGCGGCCAAACCTCTTCCCCACACGACCACAGTCCCTCGGGTGTGAGTCCCAAGGCTCTCAGCAGCTGTTGCCAGGCTCTGTCTGGACACACAGCGCTGCCCTGTGACACCAAGGTACCAAAGGAAGCTGCAACAGTTGGATCTGGGGTTTTTAAGCCGCTGCTGGAGCTGTTTCAGGGGAATTCTGTGGCCGCTGTTCGTAGAACGAGGCGGTTGGAGGGGAGATGGGGCTCACACAGAGCTCGGAGCAGGGTCTGTGCCTGAGGGGGTTGGAAATAGAACCTCTTACTGTCAGGAGCTTGTGGGCCAGGAATTTCCTCTAAGCAAAGGAAATATTGTGAGGGATGTGAGGGTAGGGAAAATGTTGCCTGATGACCACAAAATCAATGGCTCAGGGAAGCCCATGGAACAGGCACAGAAAGCAGCACAATTTAATTAACTCTAAATAGCACTTGGAGTGGGGAATACAGAATCCACCGATGGGCTGAACCCTCCAGGGAGGGTTGGATTAGAAGCTCTGCCAGATTCCCTGGGTGCTCCAGCAAAAATTAAGGAAGAGATCCTTTCCAAACCCTGTTCCCCTCAAGGCTGGAGGCTGCCAGGTTCATTTCCAAACAAGGTTTTCCATTCAGGGCTTAATTGGTCCCTGCTCCTCCCAGAGACTTGAATATTTACTGAGGCTTGAGCCGAGTTCCTGTTCCCTTCACCAAGGTGTAAATCAGGAGTGCCAGCACTGGAAAAGGGATCAGGGCCCTGGAGCCACAGGCCTGGGCTGGGAGAGACAATTCCTGGGAGCCAGGACAAGGGGGAATGGCTTCAAACTGACAGAGAGCAGGTTCAGGTGGATACTGGGAAGGAATTCCTGGCTGGGAGGGTGGGCAGGCCCTGGCACAGGGTGCCCAGAGCAGCTGGGGCTGCCCCTGGATCCCTGGCAGTGTCCCAGGCCAGGCTGGACATTGGGGCTGGGAGCAGCCTGGGACAGTGGGAGGTGTCCCTGCCAGGGCAGGGCTGGCACTGGGTGATTTTTAAGGTCCTTCCAACCCAACCCATTCTGGGATTCCATGATCTTCACAGGAGTCTCACTTTGATTCAAATCCACTGCTGGATTCCCACCACACCCGTGGGGGCTCCGTGCCCCATCCTGCGCCACAAACCCTCCTGGCAAACCCTGACCAGGACACATCGATGCCCTAATTAACAACAACCCCTTCAGGGGTGGTGGAGGCAGCCCTGGAGCTCAGATTCTCCTCAGTTATCCCCACCTGGGTCTGCAGTAGCTCCACGGGGTTGGTTCTACTCCGGGGTTACACAGCTGTGAGCTGTGACCCCACTGTTGTGTCGCAGCTGTGTCACTGCAGCTCCCAGAGAGCACAGGGCTGTGCCCAGCCCCGGGGGCTCAGGGACACTGGGAGCTGCCAGAGCTGCTCAGCCCTGGTGCCACCCACCTGCCAAATCCTGGTGCCACCCAGCTGCCAAATCCTGGTGCCACCCACCTGCCCAGTCCTGGTGACACCCAGCTGCCAAATCCTAGTGCCATCCACCTGCCCAGTCCTGCTGTCACCCACCTGCCTCCCCTTTGCACAAAGGATTTTGTCCCCTCCTGGCATTTCCGAAGCCCTGACCACATGGGATCCCAGGTTAGCAGATTCCAGCAGAAATCCCAAAGCTCCTGAAGGAGTTCTTTGCCAGGATTAGGGCAGGAGAAGCTGCCACCCTCCAAAGGAGCTGTGGCAGCAGGGGCAGGGCCTGGGCCTGGTGCATCCCCTCAGCCCCTGCCCGGGGCTGTCCTCTGGGCCCTCTGCTCTTCTCCCATTCCCACAGGAATGTGGGGCTGGAGGGGTGGGGAACTGGACTGGATAAAATCTGCTGCGGGCCCAAGAGGAGAAACAAGAGCCAGGTGTGAGTGTGGGAGCTCCGGGGTCTATCTGTCCTGGCTGGGCTCACACTCAGCATCTGCTCCGTGCCAGAGAGAAACTTGGGAATCTCTGAGGCTGCAGCCTCCAGCCTTCCCTAACTCCATCCACCCGCAGGGAGTCTGCAGCCTCGGGGAGGGAACATCCCAGCCGAGGGCCAGGAGACAGCCGGGGTGAGCTGGGCTCTGTTGCAGCGTAACCAGAGAGGGAGGGGACGGTGAAATCACACCGAACATCTGTGGAGTCACACTGAGTGTTTTAAGCTCATATGGAATATTTGTGAATTCATATGGAATATTTGTGACGCCACATTGAGTACTCGTTCGTCGTGACCCCAAACACCTTCCCAGGACCCAAGGGAAGCAGCACCTTCCCCAGCCAGGGAATGGTACAGTGGGAAAATTCCCCAGGTGCCAGAGGACGTTTATCTGAACTTCCAGGAGATTCCACCCCGGAACATGAGAAGTGTCAAATTAGGTCAGGCCTAAGATCCATCTTAGACCGACGCTGCAGCTCAGAGAGGCCTCACTTCCCCATCCAATCCAGGGGGAAATGTCCTGCTTCCCACACAGTCCCTCAGCGCTGGGGAGCCGGCCCTGCCCGTGGCAGGGGGTGGAGCTGGATGGTTGTTCCAACCCAAACCATCCCGTGATTCTCCGGAGTTATTTTGACTTCTGCTCTCCTGCTGACCATTAACCATTAAATTCAGGTTATTCTCACTGTTTGGGTAAAGCTCCGTCCCTCTCTGGCCTCACACAGCTTCCCAAGGCAGTGGATCCAGTGCCCAGTCCCTGTTCCACACTCCCCAGGATGGGGACAGGATGTGCTGGGAGTTGTGTGGGATGGTTCTTGCGCTGATTTTGGGATCCTTTCCTCCTTGCAGGCGCTGAGGCCACAGCAACACGGGCTGCAAATCCTTCCCTGGTCAGGGAGAGCGGATCCTCCCTGGCTTGTAGCTCGCTGGCAGTGGGTATGAAGGGATGCTGGGAGTGCATCCCATGTTTTAGGGTTCTTGGGAGTTTGGGGCTTGTACTTTTTAACAGAACCACAATTTTCCTTCCTGCAAGCTAAGCAAGAGTTCCTTGAGCTGAGCGTGAGTCTGGAGAGGAGGGAGCAACTTGGAAATGAAAAATGCTGGGAATTAAACGTGATCTAAAGTTGCTGTCACATTAAAATGCAGTTTCCAGGTCCAGTATCTCCTGTTCTGCGGGATTTGGACACGGACTGCAGGCACCACTGCAGAGGGAGAGCTCACCCCAATGCCAGGCACATAAAGCACCGGCTCTGCCTGGGAAGGGCTTCCCAGACCCACCAGTAAATAAGAATAATGGAACCTTAAACACTTCCCTAAGCAGGGCTGGGAAATGCCTCCATAAACTGCGGGGCAGGGCAGGGCTCCCTCGGGGGGAGCAAGGCAGGAGAGTTCCGTGGTTTGTCTGGGAAAGAACAGCGGGAGGTGCCCCTTCCCCAGCCGGAGCCCAAGGCCGAGTGCAGGGGAGGGGACAGCGCCGGGCTCGGGCTTGGCGGTACCGCGGTGGCAACGCGCGGAGCACCGGGACCGGAGAGCTCGGGAAGAGGAGCCGAACTCCAGCTCTGCCTTTGGGGTCGGTCCCTGCTCGATCCATTCCCTCTCCCAGGCAAGGTTTGACAACCAAGGGGAGGCGGCTGCCCCCGCTCACTCAGCGATGGTCGCCCTGCAGCCCAGGAGCTTCTGCCAGCAGATTTCAGAGGGGATTCCATGGATTTTCCCTTCCTGCCCAGACTCCTCCGTGCTCCGCGTGAGCCCGGGGCTGCTTTGCATTCCAGACAGGCTCGTGCTGCAGGAGCCAGCCTCGGAAAATTCATCCAGCACAGTTTGGGAATGCTCTGGGTTAAGCCTGGCTGGGTTAAGCCTGACTTGCCTTTCATTGACAGGGACAATGGGCAGAGTCCTGGGTGTCAGCTCATGCAGGGAAAAAGGGACAACGAGGCCGTGTGTGCCTGGCAGAAGGATGATTACTGACACATGTTTGGGGTTTATTCTGCCAGATCCCACTGAAGGAGAATTCTGGGGCTCTTGCTGAGGGCTGGGGAGCATCCCCTGCATGTGCTGTGTGCTAGCGTTTGGCGCTGCTGGGAGCTGCCTGAGGAGCTGCTGGCGTTCGGGAAGCTCAGGCTGGCTCTGTGCAGACACTGTGGGTGTGGCACGTGAGGGGGGCAAGGGGGGTAGTGCCAGAGGGAGGAAGGTGAAGGAGCTGGGAAGGGAACCTTGGAGGATTCCCTGGAGGAAGGAACCAGGAAAGCCCCATTGCCCCCAGGAAATGCAGCCTCTGCCTGTGGCCGCCTCTATTCCACAGCCATCCCAAAATACTCCCTGCAGCTCACCCCACCTCTCCTTCCTCCTCTCCTGTCTCCTCTCTGAGGTGATTTAATTGTGACCTTCCAGGGCCTAAAGGGGCTCCAGGAGAGCTGCAGAGGGACTGGGGACAAGGCATGGAGGGACAGGACACAGGGGATGGATCCCAGTGCCAGAGGGCAGGGATGGATGGGATATTGGGAATTGGGAATTGTTCCCTGGGAGGGTGGGCAGGCCCTGGCACAGGGTGCCCAGAGCAGCTGGGGCTGCCCCTGGATCCCTGGCAGTGCCCAGGCCAGGCTGGACATTGGGGCTGGGAGCAGCCTGGGGCAGTGGGAGGTGTCCCTGCCAGGGCAGGGGTGGGAATTGATGGGCTTTAAGGTCCCTTCCAAACCAATCCACTCTGGAATTCTGGGATTCTTGATGATCCCTGCTGAGCCCTCAAGCCCTGTCCCTGCAAATTCCCCCTGGTTCCAACCCCTGCTGGGTTCCCTCACTCCCTCACTCCCTCACTCCTGGTTTCCATCCCCGGGTTTTTCCTCACAAAGCTGTGCTGAGGCTCCAGGAGGTCCCAGGACCTTCCTGGGAACCTGCAGAGTACAGAACACTCTGAGACCCTGGGGACTCCGACCCCAAAGTCTTTATCTGGTACCACGTCCTGGTGGATTGTGCATCTGGAGATGTGAGGGGAAGGGATTTGTCTGAGACTGAGTCAGTGGGGAAAGCCCAGAGCCCTGGCTGAGCTGAGCTTAACCCCAGGGCAGGGAGATCGCTGGGATGGTGCCACAGGTGCCTCGGGAATTGCTCAGCTGGGAGCAGTCCCTGGATGCACTCGGATTGTGCTGGGAAGCAGCTCCAGAGCCAGGGGGGTTGGAATGGACCAAAGTGCTACAAAAGCCTGGAATGTTTCATTGTGCCTGTGGCAAACGAGCCCCAGCTGCTTCCCCACCCTCCCTCCCCGACATTTCCTTGGAGTTCTTGCTGAAATCCAGTATTTTCCCAAAACAGACAGAAGGAATCGGTGGGGTTGGAAATGAGTGATTGTGCTGAGAAGTCAATTTTGCAAAGGAAGGAGATGCCCACTGCTCAGGAGGAAGCCCAGCACACTCTGTCAGGTGTTTGGGGCTTTCTTTAACTCTGCCAGCCCCATTCCCCCCAAGCCAGTGTGGAGCTCTCCCTGTCTCCTGCTAGAGCAGGTTTGTTCTGGGAGGTGAGCTCTGGGCAGGCTCAGGGTGTGCCAGGGTGGGGGTGCAGCTGTGATACAGATGTTTGCTCTGCACTGCTGCCCCACGTGTCCCTGTGCCCTCGTTCCCGACACTGAACCCCTTTCCTTGCAATAACTCGACTGGGACGTGCCAAAAAGCACCAGGGAAAGGCAAATATTCCAGCTGCAGTGTGTGGCAGCCAGGCTGCACCGGGAGCTGAGCACCAGGAGTGATCCAGAAGTTGTTTTCTCCCCGTAGAGTGAGGTGGCTCTGAAGCAGAGCCCTCCCTGAATCCCTCCTGCCGTGCTCCTGCTGAACGACTCTCCTTGTTCCTGAGTGCTCCCAAGCTGCTGCTGGCCCAAGGATGGCTGCGGGCAAGGGACTCCAGGCTGTGGATTTGCTCACGATTTCTCTCCCTGCTCATCTCCCCAGTGCTCCCAGAGTGGATTGATCTCCTCAGTGCAGGTGATGCTGTCTGTCCTTGGTGCCTGGCTTACAGAACCACAGAATCAACAGTCTGGAGAATCAGAGAATCCCAGACTGCTCTGGGTTATAAAGGACATTAAAGCCCCTCCAGTGCCACCCCTGCCGTGGGCAGGGACACCTCCCACTGTCCCAGGCTGCTCCTAGCCCTGGCCAGCCCCTCTTTGGACAATGTCCACCCCGGGAAGATGAAAGGCCGGATACTGACCAAGGGAAAGCAGGGATTTTGATCTGAGCCATGATTTTCTCTATTTCAGTAATTTCTCCATTGAAGGTCCATGTTTCTTTACAAGTTTCCTGCTTTTTATGTCCATTTTTTTCAGCTGAAAATGGCCACCATGCAAGTGTTGGGCAGGCAGCTGGACCCGAGGGCATTCCCTGCTCAGAGGCTCTGCCCACACACCGATATTCCACACGGGAAGTGCTGCTCACATCCCTGGGGTCACCAGCTCATGCCTCGGACTCACAAATGGTTCAGAACCTTCCTCTGACTTCCATTCTCCCCTCCCAGGCCTGGGCATGCAGAGAAATGGGAGCTTCCAAGTCATGCTCTGCCCCATTCCCGGGTGAATGTGAATGGGGAAAGCTGGGAATGAGCTTGAGCCCATTACCTGAGGCTTTACAGGATTCATTTCTTTTTAGTTGAACCCTGAGCCTTGAAGAACCCCTTGAAGACCCCTCAGAGTCAGGGACACAACCTCAACCCCAAAGCTGTTCCCTCTCCCCACTCAATGTCCAGAGGGGTTGAGTCCCTTCTCTGGAGTCTCCCTGACTGCCTGGAGCTGGAGGGAGGCTCTTCCTTGCAGCCAGGCCTTGGATCAGAGCCAGCCCAGCCACTCTGAACTCCTGTAATTAGTCAGAATCTGAGAGTGAATTATTGTCTGACAGAAGATGTGGGCAGGCAGGAGCTTTAAGGCTCCATTAGCCCCGGCAGTGGCAGGGTCAGTCCCCTCAGCTCGGCGGCCTGAGCTGTGCTGGACAGCAGCTCCTGTCCCGGATAATGAATGAGCGCTCCCTGATCGGCCAGACTGGGAGAACATTTCAGTGTGTGCCCCAGCAGCAGCGCCGATGGACGCTGCGGGGCTGCCCCTGCTGAGCCCGGGGCCATCGGGGGCCGGGGGGGCCCTGGTGTCCGGCTCTGCCCCGGGGGGCCGGGCTGTGGGTGGCTCAAAGCCCCAGGGCTGATAACGCCGGGGCACTTCCCAGGAGGGACCGGCTGCGAATCCCCGTGAGCCGGGATCCTGCTCGGGCTCGCTCCGTGCCTCCGTTCATCCCTCTCCCGGAGGATTCCGTTCTCCCCCGGAGCTGCTCAGGCACTGACCAGGAGTGGGCCCGGCCCCGAGGCTGCCAGAGCTCCAGGAGGGATGCCCAGGGCGGGGTTGTTGGGGTGTCTGTGCAGGGCCAGGGGTGGCACTGGCTGATCCGGGGGGTCCCTTCCCGCCCGGGATTTTCCATGATCCCGTGTGTGCAATGGAATCCCCGATGCTGTCCCTCCATGGCAAAGGGGACTCCCAGCCCGAGATGCAGACTGAGCTCCCGTCATCCAAAGGCTCCCAGACCTGGCTGCAGCTCCCCCTGAATTCCCTGGCTCGGTGGCGATCAGGCTGCGATCCCCTTGTCCATGAAAAGCTCACTCCGTGTGAGCCCAGCCACGCTCCCCGCCTGCCCCAGGGATCAAACCAGAACCGACTCCTCTCACCCTACATCCGCAAACCCCAGCACAGAACCCCCGATGGCCTTTTCCTCATGCTTAACTCACCGCTCCTGGGAGCCTGGCAGGGCTCCCCGGCTGCCGGGGGAGCTGAGCCATTATTCCCGCAGAAATGGGAACCTCAACACCCTCTGGAATAATCTCTGTCACAGCCGTCAGCGAGTCCCGAGTCCGCCCCAGCAGTGCCTTTGTGCTCTTCAGGAAGGTGAATGGGCCCAGGAATGATCGGGATGGTCCCGTAATGACCCCGGCACAGCAGGGACGCTCCCAGGGACGGCTCTCCCTGCTCATCCCTCCCAGAGGGTGACAGCAGCGCCGGTCTCTGCCTTCACCCCGGGATGAGCCCGGGGCGCCTCGGGAATCGGGTGGGAACAGCGAGCGATGGGGACAGTTCAGGGTGAGCTGGGAGGTGCCACCCGGGGCGTTCCGGGGAGCAGAGAGCTGGCACCTCCTCAGACACGAGCGTCCGGAGGGGCAGCGCTGCTCTGCTGCTCTGGGGGTGCTTCCAGAGGGAAAAGGGAAAATCAGTGACTGCGCCGTGGGGAAGGTTTGGGGTTTGAGGTGCTGCTCTGAGGTGCAGAACTCCAAGGGGATTTTCCCTGCTCAGGAATGAACTCACGGGGTCACCTCGGGCTGATCCCCGGCTCACACAGCGTGGATAGAACGGGATCAGGATGGGGCCATGCCAGGAGGGGAGGGAAATCCCTGCTTTTGGTTTAGCCAACCAAACTGCATCCCAAATGTCCCCAAATCCATCCCAAATGTCCCCAACTCCTGTAAGTGTGATAGGTAAAGCTCTTCCAGCCCCTCCCTGCTGCCTGCACGACCCACGGGAGCTGAAAAGCTGCCCCCACACTTTGGATGCACAAAGGTTATGGAAAAAGAGAAGAGGCGATTTTATTCTCCTTTTGCCTCCAGAAATCACAAAATCATAGTGGAACCATAAAAGCCCAGACTGGTTTGGGTTGGGAGGGGCCTCAAAGTCCACCCAGTGCCACCCCTGCCATGGGCAGGGACACCTCCCACTATCCCAGGCTGCCCAGAGCCACATCCAGCCTGGCTTTGGACACTTCCAGGGGTGCAGCTTCAACAAAATCCTCCTCTTTTCTTGCTTGGGAGGTCACCCAGGAGGACACTGGTGGCCAATGGTCACAGTCCCAGCTGCTGTCCCGGGGCCACGGGGGTTTCCCAGCACAGGGGTGGCCTCAGTTCCAGCCCGTTTGCTTTAAGGCTGGCAGGATTTTCCCTCCTCACCCTGATGATGTTCCATGAGGGCCCCTGGCTGATGCCACGGATCCATCGAGGTCCAGGTGAAGGATTCCCCACCCCTTGGGTGAGTCAGTGCCTGTCACAGCTCAGGGAGCATCCTCAGGGAAGGAGCATCCTCAGGGAAACGTTCCCTGCCAGAGCATCCTGCAGGAGACTTCCGAAGCTCTGGAGCTTTTGGGGCTCATTGGAACTTTTCACCAGCCCTTTTATTTCAAACAGCGCTACAAGGTGCTTCGATGGGTGCGAGTGGTTTTTAGAAGAGAAATAAGGTTTTTTCAGTGAAGTTTTTGGGATGTGGATCAACTTGTGGGACGGTTGCTGTGGATTTACCCTGCAATGGGACGGTTGCTGTGGATTTACCCTGCAAGGGTCAGGGCACGGCCGAGCAGTGCTGGAGGTGTTTGTCAAAGATGTGCTGGGCAGGGCAGGGACCCGAAGTGAGGCTTTTGTGAGTCCTGGTGGGAGGATCCAGTGCAGGGCCTCTCCTCTGGCAGGGAGCAGCTCCTTCGCTGGAGCTTTTTGCTCAGAGGCCGGAAGGGTCCTGTTTTCACCTCAGCAGGGAGTGAAAATGGACCTGGAGAACCTCCCTGCACTTGCAGAAGCAATTCCTGTTTCGCAGCCATTCCTGCTGCGTGGATCAGGGGCTGCTCCCACAGTGAGGAGAAAAAAGGGATTTCTGTGCCTGTGGGCAGGGCTGGGGTTGGGATCTTGTTGGGATCTTGGCAGGGAATGAGGGACAGCAGCATTGCCCCCAGCTTTGGCAGGAAAGGAGAAAATGGGAATAGATATTTGGGATAAATCCTTCCCTGGGAGGGTGGGCAGGCCCTGGCACAGGGTGCCCAGAGCAGCTGGGGCTGCCCCTGGATCCCTGGCAGTGCCCAGGCCAGGCTGGACATTGGGGCTGGGAGCAGCCTGGGGCAGTGGGAGGTGTCCCTGCCAGGGCAGGGGTGGCACTGGGTGGGTTTAAGGTCCCTCCAACCCAACCCATTTGGGATTCCCTGAAGGTGTGGGGTGAGGGGGGACATCCCTGCCAAGGGTTACCCCACCGCCCTGAGAAGGGAATAAACTGGAATAAATCTCCATGCCAAGGGAGCAGCTGCTCCTCCTGGAAAGAGAAGCTCTGTGAAGACTCTGGCTAAGGACGAAGCTGCTTTGGAAAACCAGGACAGTTCAGTGGAATTGTAATTCCTCACCACTAATTTTCTGACCCCCTCTTGGAAAAGAAATGTTTGAGACATCACATTGAGAAGTAAAAATGATGCCACAAGAGATGGATGAGGAATTCTAGGGAAAATGAACGATCAGTAAACAACTGAAGAGCACCTCGGTGTGTCCTGGTTAGCAGGTCTGAGTAATGAGGAAACTGGTAGAAATTAAACTGTGGGTTGTTTGTGCCACAATGATTAAAAAAAGGAAAGTCAAACAGTTGGTGAATTTCTATGCAATGAATAAATGAATCGGTTCTATTTTCTCCAGAGGAATGCAAGCAAGCAGGAGCAGGGCTCTGTATCCGTGCACACAGCATTGTTTTCAAACCTCAGCTGTTACAAAGCAGAAAATATTTGCAATGGGGAGAACGATTTGAGAAATTAAATCGGTGTGGGAGGGGGAGTTTGCAGTTCTGCCGCTCTCCTGGTATCAGCAGAGCCCATCAGGGTTTTGTCTTGGTGTGGGGAGCAGGAGGAAATGAGAATGTCAGGGGAGGACAGCACCTGGAGGAGGAATTATTGCTTCATTGTCTCCTGCCATGCCTCTGATGGATCCTCTGGGCACGGGAGCCGCAGAAGCAGCCCCCAGCACAGGGAGGGGGTTCTTGCCGGGCCACGGCAGCCCCGCGCTCTGCGGCTGCTGCTGGAGCCGTGCCCTGCAGCTGGGGCCACCCAGGGCAGTTCCAGCCCGCAGGGGCTCGGCTCAGGGGCAGCAGTTGCGGAGGAGATGCCACGTTTGCAAAAGCTTTCGTGCCCCTGGTACCTTCCAGCGTGGGGGTCCTTGGGATAATGGGAGTGTTTGGGCTTGAGACCCTGCCCTGACACCGTCCCCACCACCTGAAATCAGGTGTTCAGCTCCCAGTTAAAACCAGTTTTAGACTGGAGTCCAGCCTGGGCTCCCCACATTGCACCTGGGCAGGCTGGGCTTTTTGGGAATCGCTGTTTTATCCTCCACGGCGCATTGACCTCAGTCCCAGCACAAGGAATATCCTCCGGGCACAAGGTCTGTGATAGAGCAGACCCACCCTGTGGCCCTTCGTGATGCTCTGGGCCAAAGCCCTGAGGCACAGGCTGGTCCCAGATCCCGCAGGTGATCCCAGGGCCCACAGGAGATCCCAGGCCCCACAGGCTGATCCCAGATCCTACAGGTGATCCCAGGGTCCACAGGCTGATCCCAGTTCCCACAGGCTGATCCCAGGGTCCACAGGCTGATCCCAGATCCCACAGGAGATCCCAGATCCCACAGGTGATCCCAGATCCTTGAGCTGGCACAAAGCTGTCTGGGGACATGTGAGCATCCCTTGTTCCTTCCATGAACAGCGTTTGCCGTGAAGGAAACCCTCCACCACCAGCACCACCAGCACCACCAGCAGCACATTCCCCCGTCCCGTTGACAGGCTGCTCCCTGCTCCTTCCCAGCGCCTGCCCCATCAGCACCGGGACTCTGGAGCTGTTCCCAGTTTTCTCCTCTCTGTGCTGTCCAGCCTGGCAAACCCTTCCCTCTCCGTGCTCTGTTTGCTGTGAAGCAGGAACAGATTGTGATGGCAGCAGACAGCAGAGCTGACAGCTCGCAGCTTTCTCAGCTCCCCCAGCTCCCTCTCCTCTCTCAGCTCTCCCAGCTCTCCCAGCCTTGTTGATGAACTAAAATCATTCTTCCCACCCCGAAGTGCCATCCCAGGAACGCTCTGGAGCTGCTCAGCTCCTCTGCTCCTTCACAGCAGCACCCGAATCCTTCATGTCCCGACATGGAGCTCCCAGTTTCTTCATTTCACAGAATCCTGGAATGGGTTGGGTCAGAAGGACCTTAAAGCCCCTCCAGTGCCACCCCTGCCATGGCAGGGACACCTCCCACTGCCCCAGGCTGCTCCCAGCCCCAATGTCCAGCCTGGCCTGGGCACTGCCAGGGATCCAGGGGCAGCCCCAGCTGCTCTGGGAATCTGCTGCATTCCCTGCATCCCCTCCCTGCAGGTGGAAGCTCTGACTCTCCATGGCACAGGAATTCCCCTCTCTTTTTCTCTTTTTAGGCTGCTTTGCCCATTCCCCACATTCCCATCCCTCCTGGGCAGGGTCAGGGATAAGGGGCGGGATGGGCTGAGGGGATGGGAGAGGCGGGAGGAGTCAGGAACGTTCCAGAGCCCCAGCACAGGAGATGCTCCAAGCATGCAAAAATGAAGCCTAATTAAAATGAATGAGAATTATTTTTATCTCCTTAAACAATTGTACGATCACATTTTAATTAAAATAATGTTAAAACATTTCTTTTTGCCGGATTTTGCTAATGTTGATGCTCATGGCCTTATCACAAATAGACAAAGAGCCTGGAAGGACTTCTCTTTTTCCTAAGAGCTTTTAGTGGCAGTAAATTAAGATCTATGGATATGTGTGAGGAGAATGGGCATGAAGACAGCACCGACTCAAATCTGTGTCTGGCTGAGGTTTTATTTCCTCTCCCCACCTTTGAGCTGGATTTTGATGTTGTGAAGTTGTTCCTGCACATGGAGCTCTTTGCTCAGAGAAACCTTGACTGAGAGAGAGTTGATGCCCTAAGGGCAGCGCTGCCTTCCTTGGATGCTCCTTGCGCCCATCCCAGCTCTCTTTAGGGAGGTTCTGTGCCCATGCAGACCAAATCCCCACTGGGATTCCTGCTCTGTTCCTCAGGAAGGCGCAGGTCCCTGTGGGAGCTGGGCTGGAAGGAGAGGTCTGGGAAGGACGAGTGGAGTGGGGACAAAAGGGGAATCCTGGGGAAATAAGAGTGCAGGAAAACAGATTTCTGTGGATAAAGGATCCTGTTTGTTAAGAGTGAGGAGAATCATGGAATCGTTAAGGATGGAAAAACCTCCGAGTTCATCAAGTCCAACTTTGGACTGAATCCCACCATTCCCACTAAACCAAGTGCCACTTCTGTTAAGTTTTGGACACTTCCAGAGACTGAGGACTCCACCACTGCCCTGGGCAGCCTGTTCAGGGTTTAACCACTCTTCCAGTGAAGAAATTTTCCCAAAATCCAACCTGAAGTCCACTGGCACCACCCCCCCCCCAGGTGATTCCCTTGTCCTGTTACCTGTCCATGGGCTCCAGGGTTGGGAACTTCACCTGGGCAGGTCCCAGCTGAACAAACCCACCCTGCAATTCCCATCCTGGGGGTGATGGTGCTTTTAGAGATCCCAAGGAATATTTGGCAATGTCAGCTGGCACATGCAAGGCTCAGCACCTGCACGCAGAGCTTGGCACAACTCGTTTGCTCGTTAACGTTCAATTAAATGGGCTTGGAACGAGGCTGCCTGAGGAGCAGAACCCGGCTGAGAGCACCGGGGCTGCTCAGCCTGGAGAAGGAAAGGGTGTCTGGGGTCCTCATGGCAAAATCCCAGGGTCTGGAGGGGTCACAGGGGAACTGGGAATGGAATCTGCCCTGGGAACCGGAGTGCCAGGACAGGGGCAATGGGTTCAGACTGAGAGAGAGGAAATTTAGGATGGATATTGGGAAGGAATTCCTGGCTGGGAGGGTGGGCAGGCCCTGGCACAGATTCCCCAGAGCAGCTGGGGCTGCTCCTGGCCCCCTGGCAGTGCCCAGGCCAGGCTGGATGGGGCTGGGAGCAGCCTGGGACAGTGGGAGGTGTCCCTGGCAGGGGATGGAACAAGATCATCTTTAAATTCCCTGTCTGGGAATTTAGAATAAAAACCTGTCTGGGACTCTGGGATTCTGTGCACCAAAAGCCCTGAGAGGGAGCGCAATGGAGCTGCCTTTACGATGAGAGGATTTAGAAATCCACAAGTTTTGTGCTGAAAAGGAAATAGAAGTTTAATCAAGAAACACCTGAAGTGGTTTGAAGCAGAAAATTCCAGCCTCCGGATTTTTGAAGGCTGGAATAAAACCTCTCAGATTTACTGATTGTTTTATTTATTTCTGGAGGGTTTTTGCTAAAAAGTAGAAACGTTTCCTTCCCACACATCCCATTCCCAGGGAAGGAGGAGATCTGAGCCCTGCCTCAGCTAAAGGGCAAAGGCACAGCTTTACCAAGCCTTGCTTATCAATTAAACCCATTTTTCCAACCCCAAAATGCCATCCTAGGAACCCTCTGGGGCTGCTCAGCTCCTTTGCTCCTTCACAGCCACACCCAGTTCCTTTTTCCTGCCCCAGAGGAAACCCTGAGGATGAGATCAGATGGTTTCTGTAAATGAAGCTCAGGAGCGGAGCCGGTGCCCGCCGTGCCAGCAGGGATTAGCTCAGAGCAGGCAGAATTGCAGTGAGGTCTCTGCAGGAAGGACAGGCACCAAACTTTCCTCATCCCCTGCCTGCTCCCCGCGGCGCTCCAGGAGGACACAAACCCATCTGCCTGCCTGGGACACCCTCCTGGCTGTCCCTGCGGCAGCTCCAGAGCCACGTGGGTGACGAGGGGATGGAAGCGGAAACAATCGGCAGCGGGACAAGTGAGCAGGAGGGGAACTTCTGGGGGGGGGGATGATGCCTCGGTGGGGCTACTTAAACCAGAGGCCAGCGGAATTTGGAGGATAAAAAGCGGGTGTATTTCCTGAAGGGCCTTTGGGTGCACCTGGGGCAGTCAGAGCCCCAGGGGCTTCACCCAAAACGGAGCCGGGCTCACGCGTCTCACACTTCTATAGGTTTGGTCCATTTGCACATCGGGGTCAATGCTCCAATTACAGCTTCAGGTAATGAAGTCATTACCCCCAGCTTGCTCCCCCCGACCCACTTTGCTCACGTCTCGGGGCCTGAGGCAGTGAGGTGTCCTTGAAGTTCAGGCCTAGAGAGGAACTGTTCTGCCTGACCAGAGTGGGAGAACAGCAGCCAACACTGCAGGCGGAGTTTAGAGTTACACACCGAAGAACTGCAGGACGTGAAAAACATAAAAGCTAAAATCCTGAGGCATCAGGGGCACTTCCAGACCCAAGGAGTCAGGATCAAAGGGGCTGGAGCTGGTTGGAGGCAAGAACATCCAAAATGTTTGAGAGTTTTAAGGCTGATTCCAGGCTGACTGGGGAGGGGGGTGAATGAGGTCTGTACCAGAACTGGTTTCTCCCTTGCTGGGAATGTCTGTTCTTCTTAAAAATATGTCTCAACTAGAGAAATGGTGCGCCTGAAAGTGGAGGTGGTTTGGTTTGGCTGATTTATCACCAAAAATGTTGATGCTTTTGGGGTCCTTGCTGAGGATGGGGCTCCTGGAGCCCCACTGATGGTCAGGAAAGATCTTTCCTGGGAGAGCAGCTCCCCTCCTTGGACACTCCCCCGGGGGCCCGTCAGTGACACAGAGCCTGTACAACTTCCCCTTTATCATCCCGTGCTGGAGAAATCGGCCCGTGGGCAGGGAGAGGAGGGTGAGAGCCCCGGCAGCGCTCAGCATCTCCCAGAGCCACAGGGCCCTGCTGGAGCTCATCCCCGACGCGCTCCTCTGCCACACCCCCTCAGCCCTGGCCCCTCCGCTCCCTCGGGGGATGCTGTTCCCGTCTCCCAGTCTGCATTCACAGGACATCCGAACAAAAGCTCCTCAAACCCACCCTGAGCTCTGAGAGCGTGGCCCAGGGCAGAGTTTGTGCTCCCTGAGATGTCAGAAACCCCCCAGACTCTGAAATTCCTCTGAGGGGCAGGAATCTCTCCTAAGCTGCTGCTGTGGGAACACCTGGAAAAGGTGGATCCTGCTCAGCATTCCCTGGCTCATCACCCTGAGGATTACAGGAGAAATCACAGAATCCTGAAACGGTTTGGGTTGGGAAGGACCTTAAAGCCCACCCAGTGCCAGCCCTGCCCTGGCAGGGACACCTCCCACTGTCCCAGGCTGCTCCCAGCCCCAATGTCCAGCCTGGCCTGGGCACTGCCAGGGATCCAGGGGCAGCCCCAGCTGCTCTGGGCACCCTGTGCCAGGGCCTGCCCACCCTCCCAGGGGGGAACAATTCCTGCCCAAAATCCCACCCATCCCTGCCCTCTGGCACTGGGATCCATTCCCTGTGTCCTGTCCCTCCATGCCTTGTCCCCAGTCCCTCTGCAGCTCTCCTGGAGCCCCTTTAGGCCCTGCAAGGGGCTCTGAGCTCTCCCTGGAGCTTCTCCTCTCCAGGTGGACACCCCCAGCTGTCCCAGCCTGGCTTCATGGCAGGAGTTTCCCACCCTTGGATCATCTTCCTGTGCTTGGCCATGCTCAGCAGCATCACAGCTCCTGTTCCCTGTGTCCGTCTCCATTCCTGCATTATCTGGGCCGTGGGGCCACGGATCCCATCCCTGCCTGGCGTTCAGGGCCACGGATCCCATCCCTGCCTGGCATTCTTCCAGCTGGAAGATGAATGCCTGGCTCCTCCGTGCAGACAGAGTACGAGGGAACAGCTCCATCATAAAATAAGAGCGGAATTACTGCGTGTCCAGGGCCCCGCTGCTTTCCTGGGAAGAGCTGAAGCTTCCCTGTATTTCCTGGCCGGAGCCGTGGCCATCACTCCTAGCCGGAGCGAACCTGCTGGAACCTGAGCCGCGGAGGAGCGATGGTGCCCTCCCCTCAGGGCATTGATTAGCGCCGAGTTCATTAAGGAGTGGAGGAGAGCGGAGCGAGCGATCTCACCCAGCCCGGCAGCAGCCGAGGGCTCCAAAGCACAGCGGCCAATCCATGGATTCGCTGCCTCCTCCCCGGCCTCTCCCTGTGCTGGGCAGCCGCCGCCGAGCTCCGGGAAGGGCCGGGGCCGCGCTGCCGGAGCAGCGGCACAGCCCGGCCCCCGCGGGCTCACCGGAGCAGGAGCCGAGCGCTTCCCGGCCTCCAGCCCCCGGGCCCGGGCTCCGCGGCGGCTGCGCCGCAGCAGCGAATTCCCGGGAATCGGCTGAGCCCAGCACCAGGTCTGGTGTTTCCCTCACAAGTCCCACCACCCAGCTGGAGTGCGGCACCTGAGAGCACCAACAACGGGAGGCAGGGCAGGGGAGGGAGGTGGGAATTGCGGGGGGGGGCCGGGATGCTGCTCCTCCTGTTGCTCCTGGAGCTGCGGCAGCTGCGGGCTTTAATTACAGAGATGAACGGGAAAAAAGCCCTCGACAAGTGAGACATGAAGCAGAGAACTGGCCTCGTGCCTGGGAAACCATCTGAGCTGGGCTGCACCGGGAACGGGCACGGGAATGACACAGGCAGGATCCTCCTGAGGGACACCGGGGGGGCAACGGCGCTTCAGCAAAGAAAGGAAGCAAAGACAGGGGACAATCGAGTCCTGAGGGGAGGAGAGGCTGAGCCCAGCTCCGGCTGATCCCAGCCCCCCCTGCTGCCCCCGGCCTGCGAGCTGCAGTGGGGAAAGGCTGCAGGAAGCGGCTGGGAAAGCCTCGGGACCATGGATTTGTCTGGCTGGAGTCCCCCGTCTGCTCCTCACCAGCAATTAGAGCCGCTAACGAAGAGCTCATTTACGGGGATTTAACAGAGCCCTTTGTCCCCAGCGCTGCTGCTCAGCTCCCCCGTCCCCTCCCCTGACCTGCCAGGACTGTCCGGGCAGTGCCGGGGCTGGACAGAGCTCCCAGCACAGCCCCAGCTCCAGACAGGGCAGTGCCGGGGCTGGACAGAGCTCCCAGCACAGCTCCCACCCCGGCCAGGAGCGTTTCTCACGCTGTGGGAAGACAGAGAGCACAAAAAGGAATCAATTTGTCAGAGAGCTCGTAATGAGCTGCTGCAGAGCTCAGCCAGGTGCTGGTGACCTCCCGGGTTAATTAACCGGCAGCAGCAGCCGGTGTCTCCACTCTCCTTGGCTGATTTTGGTCCCTCACAGCCTGGCTGAGGAGCTGCTCCTCGTGTGACACCTCCAGGGGCTCTCCTGCCTCCCCTGCTCCGCTGCCAGCACTGGGCAGCAGTGCCAGGAGCCGACCTCGCTCCCAGCAAAGCTTCAGCCCTCATCTGTTGCTGCTCTGTGATCGCAGCTGGCAGGAGCTCTCCGGCCCCCAGCCCGCTGCCATCCCTGCTCCAGAGATATCCCCACTCCCGGGAATAACCCAGCTCTGGGGACATCCCAGCTCCCAGGGACATCCCGACTCCCAGGGACATCCCGGCTCCCGGGACATCCCGGCTCCAGGGACATCCCAGTCCCTGACTGCCAGGAAAGGGTCTCGGGGCCAGGCAGGGCAGTGTGGGATGGGGGGAGAAGGGGGCACACAGGGCCTGGGATGGGAGAGCTGATGCCATGACAAGGAGGAACTCCTGGAATGGGAACACCTTGGAGTTCTGGTGGCATTTCAGCTCCCTGTGGGCAGAGGAGCAGGGGCTCAAACACTGAACCTGCAGGTGGAGCTTCCCTGTTATGGATGGATTATGGATCTTCCCTGTCATGGGAATATTTAGGTCCTTTTCACCTCTAAGAAAGCAGGAACGGGACCAGAGGGGAGAGCCCTGGAATTGGGGAAGGACGGGAAGGAAGTCCTGAGGCTCTCCAGAGCATCCTCCAGCTCAGGTGACATTCCCACAGGGAGAGGCTTCGGAGCTGAGTGACTGCAGCTCCCGAGGGTGGCACCTCCCTGCCGGGGCCGGGGACTCCGCTATTTTTGAGCTGGAGGTGTGAGTGGGAATGGGGAGGGAGCTGCACTGGGAGAGGAGCAGAGTGGCACCAACCACTCCCCGCTGACAATTTCAGTCTCAGCTCCCTCCTCCGCCTCCATGGCCGGGAATTCCTGCTCCTCCCTGCCCGGGGATGTGCTCCAGCTCGTGCTTTGTTTGCACGGATACCCCGAGCAGAAGCAGCTCCTTGTTTTTCCCTTTCCCAGTGGGGAAGCAAGGACGAGTTCAGTGGTCACAAACAAGGTGGGGGAATCGTTGGGAGCAGGTGCCACATCCTCTTGTCTCCTGTGACAGTCACAGCCGTGGATCTGTCAGCTAAAGGATGTGGACAGGTGGGAAAAGGAGGTCCAGGTGATAAAAGGACATGGCCAGGCAGTGAAATGGGAGCAGCCCAATTGCCAGGGATGAGGCTGTGGACACTTCATCCGGACAGGGTCCGCAGGCTGTGAGTGCAGCCGTGAGCCGGAGTTTGGGAATGGGTTACTGCATCCCTGCTGAGCCAGGCTTTGGGGATGGGTTACTGCATCCCTGCTGAGCCAGGCTTTGGGGATGGGCTGTTCCAGCCCTGGAGGGCTCCGTGGCACGGCAGGGATGGAAGGGGCAGAGCTCAGCCCCTGCTCACCCCCAGCAGCTGCAGGAGCGGAGTTTTCCAGCGCAGGGGCTCAAGGCTGCTCCGGAGCTGCTGGAGCAGCTGGGCCAGGCCATTCGTTAGGGAACAGCTGGGCCAGGCCATTCCCTTTGGAGCAGCTGGGCCA
>NW_024581030.1:541153-552898 GCF_017639235.1 Corvus kubaryi
CAGCTGGGCCAGGCCATTCCTTAGGGAACAGCTGGGCCAGGCCATTCGCTCTGGATACCAATGGAGAAAGGAGCTCCAGCCGTGGCCTTTCCCTGCCCTCCCGGTGCCCTGGGGTGCTGCTCTCCCAGCTGGCACCCCCAGCTCCCCTCCCTGCTGCCCTCACTGTGGGATGTGTGATTTTAAGAGCTCAGGGTTTGTTAAACCTGCCCAGCTCCATCACATCCCATGGATTGCCGGGGTTTTCCTTCCAGTCAGGACAACGGGATTGTTGGGCAGACCGAGGGGCCGGTGGAGTTTTCTCCTGCAGGATGTCAGGCTGCCCCAGTTCCACTCAGAACCTGCCAGGGCCGTGTCTGGATGCAAAGCCAGGGCTTGAAAATCCCAGAAAGGTTTGTGTAGCTCAGAAAGCTCAGTGCTGGAAGTGGGAGCTGGAATTTGCTTTCAGCTTAAAACAACAAAAAAAACACCATCTAAAAGAGGCTCTGGGTGAAAAATGAACAACCCCAAAATGTTCTTGACATGATAAAAAAGCCATCAGTAAAACCAAGAGACAGCAATGACAGGAGCCATCAATAACCCATCGATCAGGGAATTGCTTGGGACTGCATTGGAGCATTTATTTGTCATTAGCAAGCAGATATTAATGTTATTAACAACATTGGTAATGTTATTGACAACATTGGTAATGTTATTGACGTTTTGCTTGGATAAAAGGGTGCGACTGGATGGGCTTTAAAGTCCTTTCCAGCGTAAACCAGTCTGGGATTCTGGGATTCTGCGGTTCCTCCAGGACCCCTCCCGGCCTTCTGATATTGAAGGGCTGGACCTGGAATCTCTCAGCTTCCCTCCTGAAGATCTCCTGGGGGTTTTGACTCCATTCTCCAACAAAGGGAATCAGAGGAGCTGTTGAAGCCCCAGGGGTGGGGAAGGGCCTGGCCAAGCTGAAGGAATCAGGGATGGAATAAAATCCCTTTTCCAGCCGTGTTACCAAGTCCAAATGTCCAGAACTTCTCATTCAGCTCTGCCTCCATCACCCAACTCCTTCCCAGGATCGTCACCCTCCACCAGCCCTGACTCCTGGGAAAATTTTCCTCCTCTGCTGCTCAGAAAAAGAGCCTGAAATTCCCTCCCCGAGAGCCACCTGGGAGGTTCTGCATTCCCCAAAACTTCAGAGCCACTTTTCCAAGATCTGGAGCTTGCCTTTGGAAGCATCTGCCTTTTAAAATGGAAAATTTGTCAGATTCTCCTTTTTAAACTGATTTGGGGAGCTGGGGAGCTGGAGGGGAGGAGTTATTTTTAAGTTTTATCAGCAGAGCTGAAGTTACTGAGCTGGAAGCTGAATCTTATCACATGCCTTGGAGTCTTGAAACTTCCATAAAAATAGAGCTCAGCTCCCAGTGCCACCTGCAAGGTGAGCTCTGACTGCAGCAACTGGCTCAGGAAGCCTCCTCCTAAATTCCTAAAAGTTTTTTTTCTGCCAGCTTTAAGCATCCCTGGGTACCAGAGAGGCTCAGTTAACATCGAGCTCTCAGTGTTGTTTGTTGGTCATCGAATCCGTTCTTTTCCAAGGAATACGAGGCGGGTAAGGAGTGTGACACAGCCTCGGGGTGCTGGCACTGTCCCTCTCTGGCGGTGAGAACGTGTGACCCATCCATGTCCTGGGCTGCTCCCGTGACCCCTGCACTGATGAGAGGAGGGGAGGCCTGGCCTGAGCCCCATCCCAGGGACCTGGAGCTCTCCTGGGCTTTCTGGTTCGGGAAACCCTCCCTCTCCAGGCTGGAACTGGACCTTGTCTGTGTTTTTTGGCTCTCAGTGCTGAGCCGAGCCCCTGAGGAGCTGGGGGGAGGCAGAGCAGGCCCTCGGTGGGGAGAAGGGCAGCCCTGGGTGTCACCCCCGGGGTCCCTGAGGGCTGCGGGGCCAGCCCTGCCCTGCTCGGGGCCTGCCGTGGCCTCTGCAGCTCCGGGCTGGCCCCGTGCCACCTCTGCCAGCCCTGTCCCCTGGCACACGGCACAGCTGGGACCGTGAGGCTGCTCCCAGGTCCTCGGGAGCTCAGGGGAAAGGAGGGCACAGAACACCAGGAAAAGCAGGAGGAGAGAAGATGAAAGCTGGCACTTCTCTCTCGAGGCAAGGCAAGAAATAAACCCGAGCCCTCCTCCTTCCCTACCCCCCTTTTTTTATGAATTACCATATTTGTTTCCTTTCTTGGCCTAGGAGATGGGTTTGTGCCCAAAATGGATCATGTGCTCCTTCCTTTCTGGCTGACAGCTCCTGAAGGGAGCAGGGAGCTTTTCCTTTCTGCTCCAGCACTTCCATCATTGCTGCCTGGCTGGAACTGAAGGCCAGGCTCCAGCAGGGCTCCTGCACCGAGCCCCAGGAATTTCATGGAGCTGCTTCAGGCACTTCAAAACAAGGCTGGGGAAAAGGCAGTGGTGACTTTAGTGGGGGCATTTAGGAGAACTGGGTTTATCCAGGTCCTAAACACCGGACTGAGAGTTATTTCTGAAAAGGGGATGGTGCTGCCTGCTTTTCTCAGGTGTCTGAGGAAGAGTTGTGGCAAAAAGGATGTGGGGCTGCTGGAGTGACTCCAGGGGAGCCACGGAGCTGCTCCGGGGCTGGAGCCCTTCTGGAGCCAGGCTGGGAGAGCTGGGGATGTTCACAGGGAGAGGAGAAGCTCCAGGGAGAGCTCAGAGCCCCCTCCAGGGCCTAAAGGGGCTCCAGGAGAGCTGGAGAGGGACTGGGGACAAGGCATGGAGGGACAGGACACAGGGAATGGATCCCAGTGCCAGAGGGCAGGGTTGGATGGGAGATTGGGAAGGAATTGTTCCCTGGGAGGGTGGGCAGGCCCTGGCACAGGGTGCCCAGAGCAGCTGGGGCTGCCCCTGGATCCCTGGCAGTGCCCAGGCCAGGCTGGACATTGGGGCTGGGAGCAGCCTGGGGCAGTGGGAGGTGTCCCTGCCAGGGCAGGGCTGGCACTGGAGGGGCTTTAAGGTCCTTCTGACCCAACCCATTCCAGGATTCTGTGAAAGTTCTGTCTGAACCACCTGGGAGAGTTCAGAACTCTGCCAGTGACCGAGTGCCCAGGCCAGCCCTGAGGGTGACAGAGTTTGTTCCTTGTGTTTAATTCTGTGCCCACACCCCACCTCACCTGCATCAGTGGCTCTCAGCTTGTCTCCAGTTGGCCGGAGGACAAGGAGAGCTTCAGGAAACCAGGATAGAATGGGGGAAAAGCAACAGGATCTTGGAGAGAAACTGCTCTGAAGGGAGCAGCTGCTGGAGCTTGAGCAGCTCCTGAAGTGCCTCTTTGATGTCCTGACCACAAATTCAGCCTCTTAAAGTTTAGAGTTCCCATTTCTTTTGTTGACTGGAAATAAAAGTGAGCTCCTGCTTTGGGATGCTGGGGCCGAGATTCCCAGAGCCAGGAGTCAGGAAGAACATGCAGAGCAGGACGCTTCCTCCACGGACTATTCCAAGTGG
The DNA here is from genome assembly GCF_017639235.1 of Corvus kubaryi. Lineage (NCBI taxonomy): Eukaryota > Metazoa > Chordata > Aves > Passeriformes > Corvidae > Corvus > Corvus kubaryi. The sequence continues at coordinate 544,628 of NW_024581030.1, forward strand.
AAGTGTCCTGGACCCTCTGAAATCCCGTCCATCCCTGGAGCTTCCTCTGCCAGGGCTGGTCCAGCTGGCTCCGTCCATTCCCTGGCAGCAAACTCCCAGCTCTGGGACTAAAAATAGCGGAGCCTTGGAGCCTCTTCCCAGAGAAGGCAGGGAAAAAATAAACAAGGAGATGGAATGAGTGAAGGGCTGAGCATTCCCAAAAGTCTCTGCTTCCCATGTTATGAAACAGAGACAACATTTGTGAGCCTGATCCCAATATTGATGTGTGCAGAGACATTTGTTCAGTGAACACCTTCCAATCGATGCAAGGAAATGCAGCTGGGGCTTGGTTGTGCTCGGGGTTTATATTTGGAGAAGAATTAGAATTTTCTCTTTTATTCCTCGCCTCAGAAAGTTTAAGAGAGCGAATCTTGAAGGGAGCACAGCGGGGGCAGTGAAGGATGAGACAAAGGCAGAAACCATCGTTGGCAAAGGTTTTATTGCACATCCTGGGATTTTTATTTTTCCTGCTCTCCCCCCAAAATTGTTTCCACAGACCAAGAGAGTTAAACCCATAATAGGGAAAATACAGGTTGGGAATTGAGAATTATTGAGAGAAAAATGGGAAAATCCCTGAGCTTGGCTGAAAGAAACCTGCATGAGGTGGTCCCACTCCTCCAAGCTCTGGTTCCATGGGTATTCCCTGACTCAGCTCAGGGAATGGGCAGGAAACCAACCCTAAAATAAAATAAAATAAAATAAAATAATAAATACAACCATGGGAATATAAAGATAAACTCACGGAGTCCCAGCCTGGTTTGGGTTGGAAGGGATCTCAAAGATCACCCAGTTCCAGCTCTGGTGGCAGGGGCTGGGAACAGTCCTGGCTTATCTGGATGCTCTGGCTTAACCTTGGAGCTGAGCCTTGGTTTCACAGTGACAGCAGCAGCGGTGCCGCCCATTCCTGGTGCAAATCCGCTCCAAAGGCACCTCTGGCGTTTCTGATCAGGGCTCAGGGTGGTTGCCTGAAAAATTCCAGACCTTTATATTAATTCCGTGTGTTTGCACCAGCTCAGCCGTGAGCTCCCGCCTCTGGAGCTCTCCAAAGCCCAGCTGCTGCTGCTCCTGGGCTGGAATTCCTGCCCTTGGGAATGGTGCTGGAGGGAGCCCAAGGGGGAGCTTGGGCAGAGGAGGGGAAATAAAACTCTGCCTCTCTCCCCAAGTGGCAGCACAGCCTCCCCAGGGCGCTGGCCAGGCCGACAGGGCCTCATTTCTCAAACTCTCCCTGGAAAAGCCCTGGAATTAAAGCTGGACTTTGTTGCGGACTCAGCAAAAAGCTGAGCCTGGTCCTGCTGACTTTGGGATGGGCTCTCCGAGAGCCGCGCTTCACGTTCGGCCTGCTCTAATCAGTTCTTCAGCTCCGTTCTAAGCTGGGACTTAAGCTGTGCTAAGAGGAGGGGATGGCTGAGCCCAGCCTGAGCTCAGCCTCACCCCAGTCCGTTCATCATCTGGGCAGGGAGACTTCGGTGCCAGGGAGCCCTGGAATGGGAGTGGGATCCAGGTGTTTTATATGCAGCTCTCGTTTGCCAAAACCTGCTTTTCCATGCCCAGAATAAGACAAGGAAAGGTCACCACAGCCCCAGTGTCCCTTCCTTGGCCTGAGCCTGGCTCCCATCTGGGGCAGACAGAGCTGGGAATGGCACAGCCGGGACCAGGGGATTTGGGATCCATCCCCGGGGGCACAGCCGGGACCAGGGGATTTGGGATCCATCCCCGGGGGCACAGCCGGGATCAGGGGATTTGGGATCCATCCCCGGGGGCACAGCCGGGATCAGGGGATTTGGGATCCATCCCTGGGTGCAGAGCCAGGATCAGGGGATTTGGGATCCACCCCTGGGGACTGAGAGCACAGGAAAGCAGCAGTGCTTGCACAGCCGTTGTACTCCCTTGGTAATGGAGATGTGACGGTGGAAGAAGATCCGCAGGTTTCAGCGCCAGAGCTTTCCAGCAGTTCCAACCTTTGGGTTTATGATGCCAGGATGAATCAGATGCCTGAGCCCGGCTGCTCCCTTTGTCTGGCACTTTCAGTATCTGACACCGTCAGCCTTGGGAAGGGCCTGGCTTTGGGATGGCAGAAGAAAGGGGCTGGGAAGGGCCATTTGAGCCCCACTCGGAGCAGTGGGGGCTGCTCGGCTCCTCCTGGCAGGGGACCCCAGCTTTGCTTTTCATTTCCCTTTTCCCTGGGTGCAGAGAGCCCCTTTCTGCATCCCCTGGGCTGGGCTGGGCTGGGGCAGGGGACGCTGAGCAGGCCCCAGAGCAGCCCCAGGTCCCTTCCCCACAGCCCAGCCCAGGCTCCTGCATTCCCACTGCCCCTTCCCTCCTCCCAGGGCTCCCAGCCCGGCCTGAGGAGCCCCTCAGCTGCCGCCGAGCCTCTGCTGTGCCCTGAGGCCTCCGGGCAGCCTCAGCTCGGACCTCCTGCTCCAGCACGTCCATGGGTTTTTAGGAGCGGGAAGGATCCCAGGGATCATCCCGGAGCTCTTCTGTTGGGGCAGCCAGAGCTCTCCCTCTCTGCTGTTCGCAGCCTCGTAGCCATAGAAACAACGGGAATTTATAGGCACCACACGGCGCCTTCGGCTGAATCTCCGCGGGAGCAGCAGTGCCAGGGCCCCCACACGTGCCCGTCCCCGCAGGGTGGCACAGGCCCGTCCCCAGGCTCTGCTGCCCTTCTCGGGAGTCGGGCCTGGGGACAGCGGCAGCTCCCGGGGGAGTTCAGCAGCCTGGATTTGGGGCTCTTTGGGGGTGGGGCGTGCTCCCCGCTGGAGCCGAGGGGGCACCGCGGTGACACGCAGAAGCTGGCACAGCTGGCACAGCACAGCGGTCTCTGATGGACTGGTGCCGTCGCTGCTGGGGCAGGGACACCTGCTGCTCACCACGTGGCCCTGGCAGAGACGGGACGGGGTTTGGAGCATCCTGGCCCAGTGGGAAATGTCCCTTCCCATGGCATGGGTGGGCTTTGAGGTCCCTTGCCACCCAAACCATCCCGGGATTCTGTGATTCCATGGAAATCGACTCAATTTGGGGCCTCAGTCGGTTTGTACAACACCCCATCCAAGGCCTGGTTCCAAATATCTCCACAAGCAAATGGGCTCTCTGTGATCCAGTTGGAATCTTCCTTCTGGAGAAGGAACAGGGATTTGGAACCAATTTATAGCATAAGACTCTAAAATTAAACTTGTCTGTAAAGTGAGTGGAGTTCAAAGCCAGGACAGACCAAAAAACCCCGAGTGAACCTGAAACTTTGGAAATAGAAAATCAGCTTTGGATTTTCCCATGTCTTTCCAGGAAGGCACCAGCTCCTCCTGGGTTCTTCAGTCTCTGTAAAAAAACCTTGAAGTCAAAACCCAAATAACTCTGAACAAAAAGACAAAACTGCACTGTGAGAGAAGGGTGGGAGGGAACATTTCACCAGCAGCTCTGCTCAAAACAAAGAGGGTTTTCAGCTCCTTGATCACACGGAGGATGTGAATAAAGGAATTAAAGCTGTGGATATTTTCTGTGATCACACAGCTCCAGGAGAGCTGATGAAGTTCTTGGGAAATGCAGAAAGCAGCTGAGAAATGTCAAAGCAATGAAGGCATTTCGGGAGTGGCTGTTCCAAGGAAGTGACAGCAAAGGCTCAGTCCAGAAACGCCGACTCTGTGCTGAGATGGATGAGGAGTGACAAGGAAAGGGGAAATTAAAAGATAATAACGAATCAACTGCTTCCTCCCGTGGCTGGGAATCGTTTGGCATCGTTGGGGTCACAGTGCTGGAGCCAAACCTGAGCCCGTGTTCGCTGCCAGGCAGGAATCCCTCGGGAGCGACCTCAGAGCCCCTCCAGTGCCACCCCTGCCATGGCAGGGACACCTCCCACTGCCCCAGGGAGCTCCAAACCCTGTCCAGCCTGGCCTGGGACACTGCCGGGGATGTGCCAGCAGAATCCCAGGAGGAGCAGAGTCTGAGTGCAGGCTTTGGGCAGTTCCCGAGCTGTTCCTCACTAAGCTGGGGAGAAGGGGATGATCCCTGGTTATTTATCCTTGGTTTATTCCTTTATTTTCATTAAAAACAAAAACAATCCTAAAAGGTGTGGTCACATCCCATCTCCAGCTCATTTTCCTGGGACTTTCTGTCCCTGAGCCGCTGCTGCCCCTCAGTCCCCCCACACCAGTTCCACCCCTCAGGCACGAATCCCCTCACCCTAAAGCAGACAATTACCTTGGAGAGTGTGACCTTGAAAGGGACTTTTTTTCTGGATAAAGAGTTTCTCCACATCTTCAAATCCCAACCCAGTCCTGACACAGAGCTGGGATGGGGAGGGATCCCTGCACTCATTTACCCAAGAGCAGAGGCTGCTGTGATCAGTGCAAAGCTGGGTTCAGGCCTTTCCCGAGGGAATTGCTTTTCCCTTTGGGACCCAGCTGTGTCCCATTGCACCCCCTGGTTTTTGGGATCAGCTCTCAGTGTTCCGGGCTTTGCTTCCTGCTCAGGGACAGGAGCGGGGATTGAACTTTGTTTGGGGATAACAAAGCAGGCAGGAGAGCAGGGATGGGGTTTGGGGAGCGGGGATGGGGTTTGGGGAGTGGGGATGGGTTTGGGGAACAGGGATGGGGTTTGGGGAGTGAGGATGGGTTTGGGGAACAGGGATGGGGTTTGGGGAGTGGGGATGGGGTTTGGAGAGTAAGGATGGGGTTTGGGGAGCGGGGATGGGTTTGGAGAGTGGGGATGGGTTTGGAGAGTGGGGATGGGGTTTGGGGAGCAGGGATGGGGTTTGGAGAATGGCGATGGGGTTTGGAGAGTAGGGATGGGTTTGGAGAGCTCAGCCACTGGAGGCCACTTCACTTCTCCAAATTTTGCATCTCAGGGCTGAAATCTGGGTTTTGACGCCTGAATGTCAGTCTGGGCTCTGGGGAGGGCAGCAGCTCAGGCAGGGATGTGTTTGCCAGTGGCTCAGTGCTTCCAGGAGAGGCTGGAAACAGCCAGGGCAGTCTGGCACTCACAGCTGCCGTGGATGCCCGGGACTCTTGCGCTTGTCCCGCAGTATCTGCTTGGAGCGTGGCCGGCTCTGCTCGTCCATGGGATGCCGTGGGCAGCAGGCTCAGAGGTGATGCTGCCCCTCTGCCCCCTCTGGGTCCCACTTGGGCTCCTCCGGACTCCTCAGAACAGGAAGGACATGGAGCTGTGGGAGAGAGCCCAGAGGAGGCCCCAGGATGATCCAAGGATGGAGCAGCTCTGCTGGGGGAAGAGGCTGGGAATGGTCACCTGGAGAAGGGAAGGATCCAGGGAGAGCTCAGAGCCCCTTGCAGGGCCTAAAGGGGCTCCAGGAGAGCTGGAAAGGGACTGGGGACAAGGCATGGAGGGACAGGACACAGGGAAGGGATCCCAGTGCCAGAGGGCAGGGATGGATGGGATATTGGGAATTGGGAATTGTTCCCTGGGAGGGTGGGCAGACCCTGGCACAGGGTGCCCAGAGCAGCTGGGGCTGCCCCTGGATCCCTGGCAGTGCCCAGGCCAGGCTGGACATTGGGGCTTGGAGCAGCCTGGGGCAGTGGGAGGTGTCCCTGCCAGGGCAGGGGTGGCACTGGGTGGGCTTTAAGGTCCCTTCCCACCCAAAGCATTCCCTGATTCCATGACAGGAGCTCTGCTGTTCTTTCCACGCTTCCTTGCTCAGACCCTGCCACAGAAGCTTTTCCAAGCTATTAAAAAATCAAGGTCAGTCCCTTACAGGCCATGCTGACGTCGGATCCGCAGGTTCCCAGTCCTTGGGGATCCCTTTTCCTCGGTCACCATTGGGCCATGGCTGAGCCCAGATGTTCAGCAATCTCCAAATTCCTCAGCTCATTAACTGGCACCAGATCTGACCTGGGAATTTCTGCTGCAACCTCATCTCTGTGCCCCAGGATCAGGGACAGGCTCTTGGAAACCACCAAGGTTCTTCTTGCAGTGCTTGAGTGTGAATTATTACTATTGTTATTATTATTATTATTATTATCATCATCATCATCATCAGTGCAGTGCTGGGGGATGAACCTCCCGAGGCTGTGGAGCAGACTGTGGAGCATCCCTGTGCAAAGGAGAGGGGGCAGGAGGGATTTTAGCAAAACCATGAAGAAGGGAATTGTGCTGCTTGGTGGGTTTGCCAAGAACATGCAGGGAGGAGGGCAGGGACTGGCACTGAGATTTTCCTGAATTTAGGGAAGCAGGACATGGGAACAGACACAGATCTGCAGAATAAATTGTACAGACAGAGCACAAATGTGAAGTTTGTGGTGCTCTGCTCCACAGGGAAAGGCTGGATGTGGCTCTGGGAAGCCTGGCTCAGCCAGGCCTGGCCTGGTGTTGGGAAATCAGGGGCAGGGTGAGGGATAAAGGACAGCCCTGGGTATCAGATCCCGATAAAGGACATCCCCACTGGTTTGTCACACCAGGCAGTAAAGTAACACAAATCCTGGCTGGGAGGGGTCCCGGGCCTCTGCTTTGCCAGGGAAAGGCTCACCCAGGTTGCTCCTTCCTGAGGGATGCTCATCCCGATCCATCCTGCACAGCTCCAGGGATGTTACTGCTGCCCCATTCCCAGGCAATTTATTCCAGTGTTTCACCGGCCCCATCACAGGAGTTTTCCCCAATGCCCAACCAGGATCTCCCGTGTTCGGAGTGAATCCAGCTGCTCCTGGTTTAATCCAAAGGCTCATCAGGGAGGATGTGCCACAGGGTGGAAAGGCAATTCCCGGGAGCAGGAGCTCTCTGTGCAGCTCCTTTTGCTCCAGCTCTGAACACAGCAGGGGTGGAATCCCGAGGCATCCCTGGAACAGCTGGGATGAAGATCGGGGTAACAGCTTCCTTCTGTTGCCTTCTCTGGTGGGAATAGCTCAGGGCAGGGGAAGGGAAAGGTTTGGCAACTCCAGGAGGAGCCAGGTGCCCGCTGGGGTGACTCGGAGGCAGCCACAATGAGCAGCAGATTTTTGGGCTCAGAAATGAGGAAATGTCCCTTTTTCAATCAAGGAAAATCACAGCAAATGCCCTCAAGCAGCTCCTGCCCCCAGGCATGAAAAGAGGGATTGTTTTCCCTTCCTGCACCTTTCCTGGGAGTCTGAACAGCTGAAATCCCAAATCCATGACTGACTTATTCTCCCTTTCTTCGTGTTCCTCATTGCTTGCCAAGCTTTGGGATACAAAGGGAAAACCATGAATACAAAACACTCCAAAATCCCACAAAACACCCAGCAAATGGATAAACACAAATGAGCTCTCCCTTCCAGCAGGATTGGGATCTCCATTAGCTCCTGGCTGCCGGGGGCTGTTCCCATTATTCCCATTCCCAGTAAACAGCACATCCATTTCCTGCCCCGTTGTGTTTTCTGGGTTTTCTCCCAGCTCCACTAATTCAGTTCGGTGCCTGTGGAAAGACGGGAATCAAAGATTTGCCTGGGGTAAGTCAGGATAAAGGAATGATTTACAGAAATGTTCCTTTCTGAAATCCTGAGCTGGGTTTCATGGAACCCAGAGAGCAATTCCTGCAAACAGATGTGAAATTCCAGCCATGGAAATAACCTGGAATTCAGCAATCCCATCTATTGCAGAGCAATTGTAAAGCCTCTTGGAGCAGCCTGAGTCACAGCCCAGCCACTGCATCCCACATCCAGCTCATTCCTGGTGGTTTTTCCACATAAACAGATCCAGAAGAGGAATTCCTGTGTCCCAGGGACTGCTGACAGCTCTGGCTCCAGATGAGGAGAGCAGGGAAAGGACAGGGGAAGAGGCAGCAGAGCAAAGGAGCCTGAGGGAGCTGGGATCCTTTGGGATGGGGTTCAGGCAGGGAATGGGCTCTGTGCAGACCCGTCCCCAATCCCTGATCCCTCATGGGGTGAGGTTGGAATGGGCTCTGTGTGGACCCATCCCCACGGCCCTGGTCACTCAGGGGATAAGGTGGCAGCTCCTGTGACCCCCCAGCCACAAAGCCGTGGCACTTCTGCATTTTTGGGGTGCAGGATTTCCCTTCCTCGGTGCTCCAAACTCCAAACTCCCCCAGGCTGCCAAGCAGGACCAGCCTGGCCATGGTGTGAGCAGGAGGTGACCGCTGGGAGAGTCCAGCCTGGCCGTGGCGTGAGCAGGAGGTGACCCCAGGAAGGTCCAGTCTGGCCGTGGTGTGAGCAGGAGGTGACCCCAGGAAGGTCCAGCCTGGCCATGGTGTGAGCAGGAGGTGACCCCTGGGAAAGTCCAGCCTGGCCATGGCGTGAGCAGGAGGTGACCCCTGGG
>NW_024581030.1:552908-553371 GCF_017639235.1 Corvus kubaryi
GGGAAAGTCCAGCCTGGCCATGGCGTGAGCAGGAGGTGACCCCTGGGCATGGCTGAGCAGGAGGTGACCCCGGGCAGGTCCAGTCCGGCTGAGCGCCCCCGGCCCCCACAGAGGGTTGGGAAGGGGAGGATGCCCTGCCCCACCCTGCCCTGAATCACCCTGCCCCACCCTGCCCCACCCCGCCCTGCCCCGCCCTGTCCTGCCCCGCCCTGCCCCGCCCCGCCCCACCCTGCCCTGCCCCACCCTGCCCCGCCCTGCCCCGCAGTGCCCTGCCCCACCCTGCCCTGCCCCGTCCCGCCCTGCCCCGCCCCGGCCCTGCCCCGCCCCGGCCCTGCCCCGCCCCACCCTGTCCTGCCCTGCCCCTCCCTGTCCTGCCCTGCCCCTCCCTGCCCTGCCCCTCCCTGCCCTGCCCTGCCCCGCCCTGCCCTGCCCCTCCCTGCCCTGCCCTGCCCTGCCCTGCCCC
>NW_024581030.1:553381-574324 GCF_017639235.1 Corvus kubaryi
CCGCCCTGCCCTGCCCCTCCCTGCCCTGCCCTGCCCTGCCCTGCCCCTCCCTGCCCTGCCCTGCCCTGCCCCTCCCTGCCCTGCCCCGCCCTGCCCTGCCCCACCCTGCCCTGCCCTGCCCCACTCTGCCCTGCCCCGCCCCGGGGTGCCAGCCTGGCCCCGCTCCCGGCAGAGGGTGGCAGCGCTCCGTGAGCAGCCAGAGGTTCCAATCCCATCCCGATCCTATCCCGATCCCAGCAGCAGCAGGAGAAGTCGGCGCTGTCCCCATTGTCCCCTGCTCGCCCAGCCCCAAGTGCCGCTGGAATCCTGGCGTGAGCCTGGCCGGGCAGGGATCGGAGAGCCGGGATGGACACCTGGAGACCCACTGGAGGGTGGGAATGAGCACCCCAGAGGCACCCAGGCTGCCCTTCCCACAGAAGCCATGGAATTCAGTGCAAACATCCTCCACGGCTCCGGGGTATCCCTCCAAAGTTCTCCTCCAAGCCTTGCCCATGCCTCCCCCGGAGCCCGTGGCAAAGGGCAGAGGCACAAAGGGAGAGGCAAAACACAATTCCCGTCCTTTGGGAGCCGCAGCCTCTCGGAATTCATTTTCCTTCCACATCAGAATGAACAGAGAAACTTCCCCGAGCAGAAATTTCATTTTGGAAATGTCAGAACCCCCTCCTGGAAATGCTTCGCTCTCCAACACTGAAGCAGGAGGATTTGAAAAAGCAAATGGAATCTATAAATATGAAAACACCCCTAAAATATGGATCCCATTCCATGCTATTGAAATTCCTGTTACACCTCACTGTGTTCCACTAAAACAATGGCACAAACCCTGAGCTAAATCCAACAAAAGCTGGAATTTAAGTGCCCCATTTTGAGCACAGATAATTTCCACTTCCAAGCATGACTCTTCCCTCATTAGAGATTCCCATTTTGGAAAAACAAGGATTTTTTTCCCTGAAATCCTGTTCCATTACGGGTTGTAGCGATAGCACCAGTTCCTCTCAGTCCTCCCAGCAAGAGCCTCGGGAATGTTCTCCCAGGGTGGGAGGGTTGGTGATGTGGATGAGGGGGGATGAAGGATAATTTGGATAATTTGGATGAAGGAAAGGAGGAGAGGAGCAGAGGGGTCGGTCTCTCCTAAATTCCCTTTTAGACTCCCTTGCCTGCAGACCCCCCATGGGCCCCACACCCTCCAGGCTGAGGCCTTCCCCAAACCCAGAAGCCCAAGGATTGCTGTCCAAAGGGGGCACAAAACCACAATCAAGGGACAAATCAAGGGGACAAACTCTGCCTGGAAAGGCCCCAGGCCGAGGGTTCTGTGCTGCTGTATCGCGGTGTCCCGCAGTGGTGGGGAGGAGAGGAGAGATCCAGCAGGCAGGAATTGTGCAGCAAGATCAATTTATTTAATTATTTACAACTCTTTTATAGACTTTTTTCTTCATAGTCTAGTTGGACAAAGGATCAGCCCCCCTTGGGGTGACTGGCTAAAATCCTGAAGCATCCATTGTCAAAATATTTTCCTACTGTGCCATAAACAAAGCTCAGCAAGGTCGCAGGTGTTCATGGTTTATAGAACTCTGCTGATCTCTTCCGTGAGAGAGAAAAGCATCTCACGGGACTGGAAAGAGCAAGAGAAATTCTTGCTAGCAGCAATATTTGTATCCAGTGCTGAATGAGGGATTTGCTCCGTTTGGAAAGGCCAGGCTGGACGGGGCTGGGAGCAGCCCGGGACAGTGGGAGGTGTCCTGGCCCAGGGCACTGGGTGGGCTTTGGGGTCCCTGCCAACCCAAACCATTCCGTGAATCCATGAAAGGCATTCCTGCGGCTCAGTGCCCAGGAAAACTCCCCAGCTGGGTGGGAGAATCCCGCAGGATCCCCCTCCAGGAGTTCATCAGAGCCCATCTGGGCCCGTAGAAGCTCAGCGAGGGATTAAACACCCCCGGCCAATCCATGTGTGGGGTCTGAGAGGGAAACTGAGCCTGGTTTTGCTGACTCAGCTGCCAGATCCCCCAGGAGCCGAGTTCCCCTGGCCCTTCCCAGGCTTTCGGGGCAGTCTGGCTGAGGGAAAGGAGCATCGCTCACTTGTCAATCCCAAAATGGTGCCTCAGCTCCGGCCCGGAGAGGCGCTTACACCTGTTCCAACCAGAGTTTGGGTTGTGGTTAAGCGCAGAACACGGGAACAATTGCAATGGAACGGCCTCAGTGTTCCCGAGCTCGTTCCTGCTCGCTGGGCCGAGGTCTCTGTGCCTTGAGGCCCCGAAATCCCCCCGGGCTCCCGCGTTCACCTCCCTCCTCCAGCAGCGCTCCTTTAGGGCAGCCCGAGGCCCGGAATGGGAGATTAATTTTTACAGTGATGCCTCAACCCAGTTTTGTGTTCCTGCTGCGTGTGCTGCAGAATTCCAGCTCCACACAGAAAAACCCCAGCTCGGGATCGCTGCCAGTGCTCGGGATTGTCACAGAGAGCCCCAGCATCCCCAGGCCGGGCTGCAGCTCCCAGGGAGCACCAGCAGCACCTCGGCTTGGAGCAGGCATTTGGGGAAGGGGGAAGCAGGGAAGTGCTCAGAACTCCTTTAATCCACGTTTAGCCCTTCTTTAACCATTTCCTTGCCAGTGATTTCCCCCTGGCACCGCCTGGCTGGGATGTGGGATGGAATAAATCAGGCACCGTCTGGAAATGAAGGCTACGGCCACCAGGAATTTTTCAGTGAATTTTCCTTTTGTTGTTTTTGGCATTGTTTGGAATTGTTTGGAATTGTTTATTCCAGCTTGTGACCCCCACAAGAGGCAGAGCTGAAGCCATGCTTGGCTCAAAATTTGTTTCAATAAAAAAGTTACCACAGTCCAAATATTTAAGATTTTACAATAAGATTCTCTGGGCACTGAATCAGGGGCTCGCTGGCCAAAAAATTGAGATTATTTAGATTAAGAAAAAGAAATGAGGAAGCTGAAACCAAAGCCAAGTGCAGCCTTTGGACTGATCCCTGCTCGGATCCCTCCCCGGCACCACGGGAGCAGGAATTGTGTTGGGTTCATGGAATTCAGGTTTTGCCCCAGCTGCCAGTGGCAGAGCTGTCCCTGGGACAGAGCTCGGCTTCTCCCTGGGCTCCATCCCAGCTCTGCCCTTTCCCGGGCCCTGCAGGGAGGGTTGGGAGGGGCTCAGGAGCCTCAGGAACGGGGCCAGTCAAACACAGGTTATTGTGGCCCCTGTGACCTGCAGACGTTTTGGGATTTGGGATGGAGATCAGGGAAAGGCTCTCCCCCAGAGGGTGCTGGGCACTGCCCAGGCTCCCCAGGGAATGGTCCCGGCCCCGAGGCTGCCAGAGCTGCAGGAGCGCTGGGACAGCGCTGCCAGGGATGCCCAGGGTGGGGTTGTTGGGGGGTCTGTGCAGGGCCAGGCTGGGACTGGCTGATCCCGGGGTCCCTTCCAGCCCAGGATATTCCCTGATTCCCCAGCAGCCTTTCAGTGCCACTCACAGCCTCTCCCACCCCCATCCTCAGGGAAGCTGAAGTGGTTTCTCAGGAGCAGCTGCAAACCCGGGGGAGTTTCTGCTCAGGGATAAATTTAAAAAGGTGCTGCTGGTTTCAGTCCAATTTGGACCAAGACCAACAAGCAAAAGGAAAAAAAAAAGAGGAATTTCTTACAAATTTGCTTTTTGGCCACCTCCAGCTCCTCAGGAATGGGATGAGTTTGGGGATGCTGCTTTTCAATTTCTGCCAGAGCACAGTTCTTGAAGCCAAGAAAAACCTGCATGGAAAGGATGTGAAACCTTTGCTCTTCTGTGAGTGGTTTGTCCCCTCAGGATCCTGCCTGGATGGGCTCTCACTAATCCCTGGGGCTGCTGCCTTTTCCTGGGCAGAGCCAAGGTGTGACCCTGTCCCTGACCCTGTCCCTGACCCTGACCCTGACCCTGACCCTTCTCTGGGGCACAAGGACCAAGGTGGGAGCTGTTGGGGGTCTCTGGCAGCATCCAAAGCCTGGATGGGAAGAGCCCCGAGGCCATGGAGAGCCCAGGCCAGTGCTGTTTGTCCCCAAGGCAATATTTTACTGTCCCCAGGGGAGCACCTGGCTGTCCCCAAGGGTTTTAGGGCCGGGAAGTCACCCCTGAGACACAACTGGGCTGGTTTGGGAGCTCCAAGCCGTAGGATGAGCTGTGTTCCCAGGAGCTGGGACAAGCAGGGAGCGTGGAGAGCCCTGTGCTGGGCAGCAGGGGGGATCTGATCCCTGTGTATCCATCAGGACACGGAGTGGGAGAGGCAATCTGCTGCATGGCAGAGAAGTGAATTAATTTCAAGCTCTGTTGAGAACATGGAGGGAAAGGAAAGAGGGGATCGATTCCTGCCAGAGGAATAAAATCCAGCAGCAGGAACATCTCATTTCCCAGTCACTCAGGGTGTTCAGGAGGCACCTGAGGCTGATCCAGAGGCTCCCTGTGTGAGCTGAATGGCCAGAGGCAGCTGGGAAAAATGGGAGTTTCTATAGGAAAGCAAGGATTTAGAGTAGGGATGAGCTGAGAGCTGCGGGCTGGGAGGGGTCCAGGTGGAGCCAGTGGAGTCAGAGCCCAGGGATGTGGAGAGGCTGCAGCTGTGGGATGCTTTCCTGGGAGATGGGAAGACTCAGAGCAGGGAGCAGGATCTGCAGTGGAGCTGCCTTAAGCTCCAAGTTTCCATCAAAGACGTTTTCCCCTCAGTATCCAAATGAAAATGAGCAACACACAGGAAAATTAATATTTGGTTTAGGGAGTCTTAAATTCCCCAAGAAATTCATCAACATCAATACAGGCTTTGTGGAGCAGGTGGAAATTTTATTTACACTCTGTTTTCCAGCAGAAGAAAAGGATTGTGAACATTCCCCGGCAGGTTTGGTCCTTAGGGACGGGGGGTGCTGGAAACAAGGATTCAGCTCCGTGCCCTGCCCACTCCCTGCGCAGTGACAGACCCAGGGGGCCACCCAGGTCGCTGCCCACATTGCCACCGCGTTTGCCTCCCTGCCCCGGCTCGGCCGCGGCGAATGCAGGGACTGAGGGAGGTCACTCCCGCCGCCACGCGCTGCGGATCTGCCTTGCCACAGCTTTTGATCCCAACTCTGCAATCTCTCTCTTTCTCTTTACGTTAAGAATGAACTCCTTTCTCCCCATCTCTGAAAACAAAACCTGCCGGATAAAAGTGAATCACTCAGGCCATTATTTCCCCATCCATTCGGCGCAGAAAGGACATTTATAACGGAGGAAGCAGGGGAGAATTGCCTGCCACAGCTCAAAAATATCTCCTCCATTTCAAACATGACTTTATTGTTTCTTTTCTTGTTGTTTCTTTCTTTTTTTCCCCCTAATGCAAGAGAATCCTGCAGGCAGCAGCCTCGGCCTGCCCAGGGCAGCTCCATCCTGAGCTCTGAGTCAGAGAGCACGGGGCAAAAATAGCCCTGATGATGTAATTAATGAGTATTTCGGGAGCAGGGACAAAGGGCTGAGATGAAGTCACCGGGCCTGATGGCACTTCCTGGCTCCTGCTTTGCCTAATGTGGGGTTTGGGTTTAATTCAGGGTTTTGTGCTGCTGGAAATTCAGAATCTCTGCTGTTCTTCCCTTCCCGAAGTTGGGGTTGCTCAGCTGCAGGGAGAGCTCCGAGCAGGGACTCTTGAACGGCTCTGAAGTATTGAAAAGGCTTTGCCAGAGCAAGGAATCATCCTGGCAGGGAAAGAAAGGAGCGGAGCAGAGCTGAGGGAGCTGGGAAGGGGCTGGAGCCCCAGGAGCAGCTGAGGGAGCTGGAAAGGGGCTCAGCCTGGAGCAAAGGAGGCTCAGGGGGGACCTTGTGGCTCTGCACAAGTCCCTGACAGGAGGGGGCAGCCGGGGGGGGTCGGGCTCTGCTCCCAGGGAACAGGGACAGGAGGAGAGGGAACGGCCTCAGGCTGGGCCAGGGGAGGTTTAGGTGGATATTGGGGAAATTTCTTCACTGAAAGGGTGTCCAGCCCTGGCCCAGCTGCCCAGGGCAGGGGTGGAGTCCCCATCTCTGGGGGGATTTAGAGCCCTGTGGATGTGGCACCTGGGGACAGGGTCGGAGTGGCCCTGGCAGTGCTGGGGGGTGTTGACTCCATGCCCGTAAAGGTCTTTTCCAACCTGAACGGTTCCAGGACTCCATGGTTTTATCAATGGCATTTTTGGAGCTCTGGTGGCTCAGACACAAAGTTCAAGGACTCTGGGCTGGAGCTCAGTGCCAGAAGCCACCCTGGCTGTTACCAAAGAGCTGCTGGTTAACAACTGGGGACACTTACCCCAAAATGCCCCAAGAGCCCCTTTCCTGGGCTGGATCCTGACAATAGAAAGCTCCTCCCTCCTTCCTGAGCCAGGCCCAGCCAGAGCAGATAATTCCCCATCAGCCCCAGCCAGCTGGGGGAAGTTTCTCTGGGAGCAAATGTCCAGCCTGCTCTGAGTGACACTGGGACGCTGCTCTGGGGGGGCTTTGCTGAGGGAGGCAAAAACCCCATTTCGGGCTGGCAGTGGAGCTTCTTCCTCTGATCCAAAGCCTCCTTCAGGGGCGAATTTTCTGCTGCCAATCCCTACAAAGAGTTCTGCAATCGTTCCCGGTGGGCAAAGCACTTTTCATGTCTAAAAGGAGCCAGTTTGATCCTCTCACTGCCTCACTCAGCATTTTGGGGATTCTCTGGGAGACTTCTCAGCGCTGGCTGTAAAATCCCCCCAGGCTGGAGAGGCTCCTGTGTCCTGTCCCTCAAACCTGGCACCAGCAGCCAAAGCAGCAGCAGAGGTTTGATGGGCACAGGAGAAACTTGCACTGCACAATTCTGCTGTTTGGAGCAGCTTTTAGGGAATCTCTGGAGGGAATCCAGGTGGTTTCTTCCCTCAGGACATCCCACCCCAGCCCCTGCCCTGGCCCCTGGCTTGGCACCTCACTTCCTCACCTCTGCAGGGGATGCCTTTCTTTTCCATGTTCACTTCTTGAGTTTCCAGAATGTTTCAGATTTTTTCCTGATTAAACTGATCCCATGAGATTGGTTCACTTGGAAGGCCCTGATGGGAAATCCGAGCTCAACGTCCGATTTAAGAGAGCATTTTGTGGGAGCAGCGAACTCAGAGCAGCCTGAGCAGGGCCCAGCAAGGGGAGCAGGGCCTCCCTCAGCTGCAGCTGAGCCCAAAGGCACGCGGGGGGAAGGCTGAACTGATTTCATGGAATCCTGGAATGGCTTGGGTTGGGAGGGACCTTAAACCCACCCAGTGCCAGCCCTGCCCTGGCAGGGACACCTCCCACTGTCCCAGGCTGCTCCAGCCCCAATGTCCAGCCTGGCCTGGGGCACTGCCAGGGATCCAGGGGCAGCCCCAGCTGCTCTGGGCACCCTGTGCCAGGGCCTGCCCACCCTCCCAGGGAACAATTCCCAATTCCCAATCTCCCATCCAGCCCTGCCCTCTGGCACTGGGATCCATTCCCTGTGTCCTGTCCCTCCATCCCCTGTCCCCAGTCCCTCTCCATGTTTCCTGCAGCTCCCTCAGGCCCTGCGAGGCCACAGTGAGCTCACCCCTGGTCTCCTCCCCAGGCTGAACAATCCCAGCTCTCCCAGCCTCTCCTCCCAGCAGAGCTGCTCCATCCCTTGGATCATCCTGGAGCCTCCTCTGGGCTCTCTCCAGCAGCTCCAGGTCCCTCCTGTGCTGGGCCATCCCTGCAGGTGGGGCCTCACCTGAGCACAGGGCAGAGGGGACAATCCCTGCTGGGGCTGTGGCACAGGGGACAGAGAGAGCACGGAGCAAAGCTCTCCAGGTGTTCCCCTGATGTGATGTCCCACAGCAGTGGGGAGGAGGAGAGGAGAGATCCAGCAGGCAGGAATTGTGCTGCAAGATTGATCTATTTAATTATTTTACTACTCTTTTATAGACTTTTTTCTTCATAGTCTAGTTGGACAAAGGATCAGCCCCCCCTGGGGTGATTGGCTAAAATCCTGAAGCATCCATTGTCAAAATATTTTCCTACTGTGCCATAAACAAAGCTCAGCAAGGTCACAGGTGTTCGTGGTTTATAGAACTCTGCTGATCTCTTCCGTGAGAGAGAAAAGCATCCCACGGGACTGGAAAGAGCAAGAGAAATTCTTGCTAGCAGCAATATTTGTATCCACATTCCCCCCTTGATCCGTTGTCCCTCACAGAAAGGCCAGAGCAGGGTTTGGACACACCCTGGGTTTGTCCCCAGCTGCTCCTCAGCCCCGAGGCCGCCAGCCAGGGCCCAGCAGCTCCAGGCAGCAGCGCATCCATCCCTGCTCCAGCATCTGCCCGAGCTCCTCCGGCTCTCCCAGCTCCCGCAGCCAGCTGGGAATGAAGGGTGAACTCACCCCACGGTGCTGCCAGGGAAGGCTTCCCACAAAACTGGGGAGCTCCTCAGCCCCGCTCAGACAGATCCTCTGCTCAAAAGAAGAATTCAATGAATTCCCTCATGTCCTTGCAAGAGATGTGGAATTGCCTCTGGAATTGCCTCTGGAATTGCCGCTGTGGCCACAGCCCGCGAGAAGCCGCTTTCCACGCAAAGCTTCATTAAACTGCCCCTAACTGGCCAAGTAAACAAAAGCAAATTCGTCCTGGCTTGGGCTGAATTCCTTCAAGGAATCTGTTGAGGACACGGAGAGGACTCAGTGCTTGCGACAGAGGCTGCACAATGAGCAGGAAATCCTCTAGGTCAAAAATGCTCCTGCACTTACCGAGAATGATCAACAGCTGCTGTCCTGGCATGCTCAGAAATATTAACAAATAGTGCCTTCATTTGTATGAGGGCATTTTTCTCTCCTTCCCTCTGTTAATGATGATTGGGAGTGAATTAAGTGCTGGGGCTGCTCATTTTTCATCCTTTGTGCTCTCAGCTGCCTCTGAGAATAGAACAGCGCGGGGGGGAGGTTCCAAATGTGCACACACAGGAGGTGCTGAGGGCTGGAAACCCTCAAAATCCTGGGAAAAGGGGAAGCAACAGCATCATCTTCCATCCAGGGTTAAATTCCATGCCGTGGCTTCTGGCCAAGCCCCAAAGCGGTTTTTGCAAGCGGCTGGTTGGATGATCACGGGCACAGGTGGCTCCCGAGGGAAAAGGGAGCCACAAATCCAAGTGGCCACGAGCTCTCTGTTGAACCTCAGGTTGGACTCTGTCCCCTCCAAGGGTCACAGTCACCTCCGAGTGCCCCCTGCAGCCGTGTCAGCTGCTCTCAGCTGCTCAGGGGCCTCTGGAGGGGCTGGAATTCGGGGTGGGAACCACCTGCTCTGGGCTGAGCTGAATCCCAGCCGAGCCAGCACCTCCCACAGCCCTGCTCAGGCAGGCCCCGGCCCCTCCAAACGCTTCCCAGCGCCATCAGAGCCTCCTCCTCCCGTCCTTGCCCACTTTTGGAGGACAGAACGCCCGAGAAATGGATTCTCCCGGGGTCAGGGTGTACGGGCAGGGGCGGGTGAGTGTCTGCGGCTGACAGCAGGGGCTCTGTCTGATAAGCGTTATCTCTCTGGCCTCGCTGCCTCCCTCATCCCTTATCCCCAGATGCCCCTGGAATGACAAAATCCCGGTGACTCCAGCAGGGCTGGGATCCTGCCCCCGCAGTCCCTAAAAGCTTTCCTGACAGCTGCTGAGGTTTGCTGGGCAAGGGTTAAAGCTGTGCTCGGCTTTGGAGCCAGGGAATAAAATGTTTACATCTTGGATCATCAGCTCTTCCCTGGCTGAGTGCATGGCAGGGAATTCAAGGGCAATATTTATCAGAGGACAAAAAGGATTGGAGGGACTGGATTTGTCTCCTTGTTCATTGAAGCTCCCCCAAATCCCAGCTCCCGAGTCCCCCGCGAGCCCCTCCCTGCGCAGGGGCACCAGGCACTGACCCTGCGGGGCTGCTGCGACCCAGCTCCCCAGCACGCCTGCTCTGGCACTTGGGAATCCCAGCTGGAACTGGTATTTTCTCCTTATTACTGTTCCCTAAACATGCAGGAAAGGCAATAAAGAAAATCTGGGGAAAATGGGGCTGTTCCCAGCACGTCCCAGTTCTCCAGCACTGGGATCCTGCTCCTCCTGCTGCTGCTCCATCTCCTCCAGCCTGAGAATGTCAAAAGCTCTCCTGCTCAGTGCTAGGATTTGAGCCAAGAGGGAGGTGGGAAAACATCCTCTGGATTCCAGTAGGAGATTCAGCAGGAGCTGCACTGAGCAGGGGATGCTCCTGGATTGGGTTCTGCAGGAATTCACAGCAAAAAGGGCTCTGGGAAAAGGTCTCTGTCCCTTCAGCTTGGGTTTCCTGCCAAAAAGGGCTGAAGGGAGCTCAGAATTAGGACTGGTAACACAGGGATGTGGTTCCTGAGGGTGCCCTGGTGGGTCTCTTGCCAGCTCAGGGTATTCCCTGTTTCCATGGGACACAGCTGGAGATGCCCAGGCAGCAGCAGGGGCTGACCCCGGCCGAATTCCACTGAGCTGCTCCCCAGCCCCTCCACCCCAAATCCCGACCCCAAAGGCTCCCAGCCCAGCAGGAGCCACGCCTGGGGCTTGGTGTTGGATCGGGACCGCGCTGAGGCGAGGAAGGGCACCAGGATTTGGGGAAATGATGTTTTTATGAGCATCGCTGAACCCTTCAGAGCCCGGCCGGGGGAGCGGGCAGCGGCGGGGGCTGCCCCTGCCCGTCACTGCTTTATCTCCCCGCTATCAACAGCGGGCTGCAGATTCCCATCAATTATCCCAAA
Organism: Corvus kubaryi; assembly: GCF_017639235.1. Taxonomy (NCBI): domain Eukaryota; kingdom Metazoa; phylum Chordata; class Aves; order Passeriformes; family Corvidae; genus Corvus; species Corvus kubaryi. The sequence continues at coordinate 564,060 of NW_024581030.1, forward strand.
TCCCAGGCTGGAATGGCGATCAAAACCCCGGAATTCCCCCAGCACTGCCACAGGATCGGGGTTTAATGGCCCAGGGCTGCTCAGCGCTCCCGGTGGGGTTTGTGGGAATGTGGGATGGGAGCAGGAGGAGGAGTGGGAGAGCAGGAGGGAGGCAGGGTTTAAACTCCCTCATTGCCCCCAGACTTTCCAGGGAGAGAAAATACCCCGAGAAAACAGGCAGGAACAGCTTGGGAAGTGCCCCAGTGAAAGGGCCGCAGATGCCTCTGTTTTTCCAAGTAGGAGGGAAAAAAATCCAACAAAATATCTGAGAGTTTATTTGGAAGGGCTCTGAAAGCCCCGGGTAAAGCTGAGACTGCCGGGATCTAAAATAAATATTTGATTGCTGTTTCATTCTCCCTCTGCAAGAAAAGGTGAAAAATATTAAGGATGACCTCGTGCTCCAACTGCATTGGAGTGTTGACTCAAAAGATTCAGAAAAAATAAATCCAAAGTGCTGGGAACAGCTCTTTTTATGGAAAAGAGGCCCCTCACGGGGGGAAAACACCAAATCCCAGAGAGGAAAAGTGTAAAAAACCCACCCCAAACACTCCCCTGGCACAAACAAACCACAAACAACCCCCAGCTCAGCCCTGGAGCTGGAAACCGAGGAATGGACAAAGCAGGAGATCGCGGCATCGAGCACAAGTGCCCGGCCCAGGCGGCACCGCAGGGGCACAGCTCGGGCCCCGCTGCCGCCGGGAGCTCCCGGGCTGAATCCCCTCCGCAGCCCTGCCAGAGCCCGGGGAAGGGCCCCCATCTGCTTGGGCTGGAAGCACAAGCAAAGGAATCACAACCAAAATGTGTCCGAGGGAATCGCAGCCAGGAGAGGGGAGGGAACGGGACCAGCCCTGGCTTGGTGCTCCCAGGGCTCTGCTGGCCACGGATCGTTTCTGACAGGCTCTCGGGATAGGCTGTGCTCCAGAAAATGTGGGAGATGCAGAAATTCCCCTTTTTCACAGGATAAAAAAACAGGAAAGCACATTTTCAGCTCTACTGCAACAAAGAAATGCAATCACTGGGCCTGGAAAAAACAGAATTCCCCTGGAGTTCTCCTGGGATGAGCCCAGGAGAGCCCCGGCTGCAGCTCCTGGCCTGGAGGCTCCTCTCCCTCGGGGTCCGTTGTTATCCCTGTGTCTGAGAAGAAGGGAAAATCTGTCAGCCTTGGCAAATCTGTGTTTGGGGGAAAGCTGCTAAAACACTTTAAGTGCATCCAGGCATTCCCAGTGCTCCTCCTCGTTGGACATTTCTGCTGCCAAACGGAGCCTGCAGAGGCTCCGGGCCCTGGGGATGCAGCCCTGGACGGTTCTGCTGGGCTCAGGCTCCTCCTGAGCTGGGTATGGACGGGACATTGGGGTTAAACCCCCTGCAGGGGTTTTAAATCCTGGAACCGGGGATTTAGGGAATGGTTTGGGTTGGGAAGGGACCTTAAAGTCCACCCAGTGCCAGCCCTGCCCTGGCAGGGACACCTCCCACTGTCCCAGGCTGCTCCCAGCCCCAATGTCCAGCCTGGCCTGGGGCACTGCCAGGGATCCAGGGGCAGCCCCAGCTGCTCTGGGCACCCTGGGCCAGGGCCTGCCCACCCTCCCAGGGAACAATTCCTGCCCAATATCCCATCCAGCCCTGCCCTCTGGCACTGGGATCCATTCCCTGTGTCCTGTCCCTCCATGCCTTGTCCCCAGTCCCTCTCCAGCTCTCCTGGAGCCCCTTTAGGCCCTGGAGGGGGCTCTGAGCTCTCCCTGGATCCTTCCCTTCTCCAGGTGAGCACCCCCAGCTCTCCCAGCCCTTTTTTGGGGGTGCCCTGGGATCCCAGCTGGGTTTCCCAGCCCAGGACTGATCATTTGAAGTTGCACAGGAGCTTCTCCTGCACCATTCCCGCCCCAGGAAACCTTGGCAGCAGCAGGTGAAGCCCTTGAGCACCCTGGGATGTGAAACCAGGCTCTGAGGATTCGTTTCGTTCCAGCTGGAGCTGCTCTGGCTCCTGGGTGGGAGCACAGAGCGGGATTTGTTCCCCTTCCCCGAGCTCCCCTTGCAGGGCAGCCGGGGGAGCTCGGCTGCAGTGGGATGGAAAACCCCTGGGGCTGGGAAAGGGAAGGATCCAGCTCTGCCCAGGGATCCATGCCCTGCACAGACACAGCCACAACTCCTCGTGCCAGGAGAGGAAGGCTCTGCTGGAAGCTGCCGTGCAGGAGCAGGGGTTTCATTCCCAGCCGTCCATCCGAGGCTGCAGGAGCGTGTTCCAGCTGGATCCGAGCGTGTTCCAGCTGGATCCGAGCCTGTCCCGCGTGGCAGAGCCGGGCTGGGCACCCTGCCAGCCCCAGCAGATCCAGAATCTTCCCTGCCACCCCTGCCCCACGCAGCTGCTCCCAGACATGGCCCTGGCTCTGCTCGGGACAGCGCAGCAAACACGAGCAGCTTTTCTCCATCCCCTGGATTTTTCCAGCTCTTCCTCTCTTGCCTGCGGCAGTCCCTGACTGGAGGCTTTGGGCCGGATTTTCGAAGCCTCGTGGAGCTGGAATGGCTTTGAAAGTCGGGTTGGAAGGTTGGGAAGGGAGATGTTCCCCCCCAAAGGATGCAGAGGCAGGAAAGGAGCCCCAAACAGAGGCAGAGAGGGTGCAAATGTCACTGCTTTCATCTCCGGCGCAGCTGCAGGGGCTGTGCCCCTCGTGCTTGGGCACAAGGAGGGAATCAAATCCCTTCTCCAGCCTCTGCCTCCTGCTTCCCATTCCCTCTGCAGCCCGGGACACGGCCCTGGGCAGCTGCCTGCTCCTCTCCTGGAAAACGCTCCTGAAAGTGGCTGTGTCTCAGCAGGAATTCACTGCAAACCTTCCACAGGCTCTGCAGGTCCAGGAAATCCCCAAATCCAGGTCCCAAAATCCACCCCCTGCAGAGCCCTGCACTGCAAACCTGATTATCTAAAGAACAGAGAAATTTATTTCCAGCTGGATCCGGGGATTTCTTTGTGTTTGGAGGCTCGGAGAGAAGAGGGAGAAACATTTCCCGAGTTTTGAGCTGATCTGTGGAAATAATAACCTGGTTTTGCAGCTTCAGGGCCCAAACCCTGTCTGATTCCCACTGGGATATGAATTCCTGCCCACTCCGGGTGTCCCAGGGCCACCTTGGAGCTGTCACTCAGGTGCCACGTCCCTGCCTCCTCCTCCTCTGCCGGCCAGGATCAGCCCCTGGGCCCCCTGAGCCCCCCCAGCCTCACCCCCTCCCCATTTCCTGCCCCCCAGCATTCCAGAGGTTCCCACTATCCTGACTCTTTTTCCAAGCCTGTCCTTTTCTACCCCCCTAAATTCCTCCTTTCCCTGGCATTTGCACCGTGCCAGCTCTGGGCCTGGTTGTGCTGGGAAGGGGAGCAGCCTCCCCTGCTCCTGCTTGGAGCTGACTCCAAAGAAATCATTGGAGCTGCAGGAATAGCAAAAGACTGGGATTAAAACGTGTCCAGTTCCCCATAAAAGCCTCCGTGGTACAACTGAATGGGGCTAAAGAGGCAATCGAAGGGATCCGGCTGCAGGGAAGCCGCAGTGCCGCTCCCAGGCCTGGCAGTGCCAGGGCTTAGTCGGGGCCTGGCTGGGCTGGGCCTGGGGAGGATTTATCCCAAACCCGACCCTGGGAGGTGCCAGTCTGAGCAAGGACTCACGGGGCCCTTCTGCTCTCGATCGCAGCTGCTGCTCCGGGGAGTCCCTGGAGCAGGGCAAGCCCTGGATGCCGGGAGCGGCCCAGGGAGCGCAGCCAGGGCCCTGCGGCTGCGGCAGGAGCGGGAGCGGGAGCGGAACGGGAACGGGAACGGGAACGGGAGCGGGAACGGGAGCGGGAGCGGGAACGGGAGTGGGAGCGGGAGCAGGAACAGGAGCGGGAGCGGGAGTGGGAGCGGGAACAGGAGCGGGAGCAGGAACGGGAGCGGGAACGGGAACGGGAGCGGGAACGGGAGCGGGAACGGGACTGGGAGTGGGAGCGGGAGTGGGAACGGGAGCGGGAACGGGAGCGGGAACGGGACTGGGAGTGGGAGCGGGAGCAGGAACAGGAGCAGGAGCAGGAACAGGAGCAGGAGCAGGAGCAGAAGAGGGCTCAGGAGCGGGAGCAGGAGCAGCAGGAGCAGCAGGAGCTGCCCTGCCCAGCCCCAGAAGTGGATCCAGAGCCAGGGGAGCTCCCGGTAGATGTGAGGCTCCCTCTGGAGCTGTCGGTGCTACCCAAAGCCCTGGAATTCCATCCCACCGGCTCTGGACTGATGTGGGATCTCAGGGATATTTATCATTCCCCATCTCCAAACCCCCCCGGCTACACAACCATCGGTGTTATCCCGTTCCTTGTGCTCTGGGAAGGATAAGGAGGGTCTTTAGGGCAGAGCCAGGAGGGAACAGGGGGGATCTGGGACTTGTTCTGATGCCATGGTGATTTTTTGCCTTTTCTTTTATTCCCCCTTTTTACCTTTTTACAACTCCTGCATTCTTGGTGCTTTTCCCCTGCGTTCTTGGCCGTGTTTGTCGAGCTGGGACACCCAAACATCTCCGAGGCCGCAGAGCCCAGGGTCCCCTCCAGAACGCTCTGCACACGGAGCTGGAACCACCAGGGGAAGGGTCCTCGGCGAGGGGGCTCCCTGAGCCTCTCACTGGGGAATCTTTGCCCGATGTGCTAATTAGCAACACCCATCAAGTGATCCCGATCTGGCGGGGGGCGCGGCGGGTGCGTTCCGGCGCATCCCACCTGGACCTGCGCACCTGAGGATCCTTAAAATAAACACCGAGGTAAAAGCCCTTTTTCCCTTCGAACCGCGTTTGAGTCTTGATTTTAAAACCAGGAAAAGGCATCGGTTCCAGCCATGGAAGCCCCCAGATCCCCCCCAAGTCCCCCCAAATCCCCATGTGGGGCTGTGAGCAGAGCAGGGCCCCAGTGCCTGCTGGCACCTGCAGCTCCATGACCAGGGAACGGTGGGAATCCATGATTTATTCCAGGAGAGCCCTCTTTGCACAGGGATCTTTCCCTGCTCCCTGAGCCCCCCTGGGTGTCACTCCACAGCCGGTGCTGCTGTCACGGAAGGATTTTTGCAGGGAGCGCCGACCTCTGGTTTTTCCCTCTGGTTTTTCCTTTGTCTCTCACCCACTGAGACATTTCTTGGCGTCTGCAGGCTAAAATTAAATTTTCCTTGAGGGTTCTTGGCCCTGAGTGATCACAGAGGGGAGGCTCCAAAGCCTGGTTTGGAGCTGGGAATCCCTGCAGGGACTTGGAGGAGAATGGGAGTTGGGCAGGAACAGCTCCAGGAGGGGCTGGAGACGGGATGAGGCCAAATCCAAGGACACCAATTCCTTCCCTGGCAAGGAAGAAGCCACTGTCACTGGGCAGGAGGAACTTGGGAACATTTAGGGTTAGAGGAACCGGCCTCAGGTTGCACCAGGGGGGTTTAGGTTGAATATCGGGAAAATCCCTTCCTGGGGCAGCGGCAGAATGGCCAAAATGCAGAATTCCAGCACCAGCGTGACGGGAACAGCTCAGCCTTGGTCAGAGCTGAGCCTCAGGGAGGGGCTGAATTCCTGATGGGAATGTGGAGCTGGGAAGGGGTCGGGCTCTGCTGCCAGGGAACAGGGACAGGAGGAGAGGGAACGGCCTCAGGCTGGGCCAGGGGAGGTTTGGGTGGACATCAGCAGGAATTTCCCCATGGAAAGGGTGCTCAGGCCTTGGCAGGGGCTGCCCAGGGAGGTTTGGAGTCCCTGGAGGTGTCCAGGGAAGGGCTGGAGGTGGCTCTGAGTGCTCTGGGCTGGGGACAGGGTGGGGATTGGGGACAGGCTGATGGTCCTGGGGGGATTTTCCAGTCTCAGGGATCCCGGGATTCTGTGAGCGTGTGCAGTGCCAGGGGTTGTGTGGACGGGGGAGGCAGGCAAGGCTCTGCCATTGTCTGGAGAGGATTTTTGGGGATTTTTCCCAGACAAATCCTGCTCCCTTCAGACCCAAAGCTGCAGGTCCAGCTCTCCAAACCCAGCCCAGGGTAAAACCCTTCCCCACCTTCCCCCCAGCGGTTCAGGAGCTCTGCCCCAGCTGATTCCACAATCCATCTCCAGAAGCTCTGGAATTGCCGACGGCTGCAAACCCAAATTCCCACTCAGTTTTAATGGACTCCAGGGTAAATTTGCTCAGGCCCAGCCTCCTGTAAAGCAAATTTGCCCAGCCCTGAGCAGGTGTGAGCAGAGCTGCCAGCCCGGCTGCATCCATCAGCACCCCGCAGACTGCTTAAACACAACCCTCACGTGGGGAAAGGGGAAAGAAGGGAATTTATTTAACATTTCTATCTTCTCTTTATTGCAGCAAATGCATTTTATGTCCCAGGGATGAAATACAGAGCTCCAGGCCCATTCCCTGCCTGGTTCCATCCATGAGGAACTCAGCCCCAGTTTTGTTTAGTAAATCATTTGCTGATGGCTTTGGAGAGGATCCATAAATCTTTCCTGAATTGCTCCCTTCAGATCCTCAGCTTTTGCGGGAATCCTCATCTTCACATTCAGACACTGGTTAGCTCAACAGGGGAAAAATTCCCAAAATTCCACTCTCTGGGAGGCTGTTCTGGGCACCCAGGGATATGAATTCCTGCCAGCTCCAGGTGCCCCGGAGCCACCCTGTCACGCAGGTGTCACATCTCTGCCTCCTCCTCCTCCTCTGCAAGCCAGGATCAGCCCCTGGACTCTCCAACATCCACCAAAGGGCCCCAGCTTTGGGCCTCCGTGGAATATTCAGAAAATATTCCCTAACTTTTAGTTAAAGCCAGGGTTTTGAGGGAATTCTCTTCACTTGCACAGCAGCAATCAAATGGAATTGTGAGAAAAGGTGGAGGTGGAAGGGGCAGCAAAATTCCCTTAGACTGGTTTTGGAGTGGTTTGGAGGGAATCCACAAAGATCTCTGGGTTCACTGGGTTCATTTCCCAAAATCCCACCCTGGGGTGACTTTGGGGATGGCCAGGCTGGACGGGGCTGGAGCAGCCTGGCACAGTGGGGGCATCCCTGCCCATGGCAGGGGTGGCACTGGGTGGGCTTTGATGTCCCTTTGGCCCAAACCATTCCAGGATTCCATATTTTATTTTAACTTTTCCCATCAGGGACTGTTTGATGTCTCTGTGGATTCGTCACAAAGTTGGATTCTCCCATTCCTGGAGACATCAGATGGGAAAGGGATCAGGTGGGAACAGGGAGATGGGGCTGGTTGAAATCCGGTGACCACTGGCACAGCTTTTCATGGGACTGAGGGGACAAAACCTCACAAAGCCACAAAAACTTCCCCAGCTTTAATCCAAATGAGATTGGCCGGGATGGAAAAGTTCATTTCCATAAGTTTTGCAAAATGGAAAAGTTCTGTTTGGAAGGCACGGGCGCCTTGGTTTGATTTCTTGTCAGGGAGAGTGACACCAGTTATCCCAAAGATTGGGAAAAAGTTCTGGCGTTCAGTTCCTGAGGATTTGGGATCTGGTTTTGGAGGGTTTGGGATCCAAGAGCTGCTCCCAGGAAGAAAAAGCTCTGGGAAGGAGGGGCAGGTCAGTGGGGAGTGACTCCAAACCGCTGGGAGATGGATCATGGCAAAAATCCCAGTGGGATTCCCATCCCCGATCCAGGGGAGAGAGGGGACAGCCCTGATTCCCAGAGAACTGTCCCAATCCTGATTCCAGAGCTCTGTCCCAATCCTGATTTCCAGAACACTGTCCCATCCCTGATTCCAGGGCTCTGTTCCATCTGTGATTCCAATTCTCTGTCCCATCCTTGATTCCAGGGCTCTGTCCCAATCCTGATTCCCAGAGCTCTGTCCCATCCCTGATTCCCGAGCTCTGTCCCATCCCTGATTCCCGAGCTCTGTCCCAATCCTGATTCCCAGAGCTCTGCCCCATCCCTGATTCCCAGAGCTCTGTCCCATCCCTGATTCCCGAGCTCTGTCCCATCCCTGATTCCCAGAGCTCTGTCCCAATCCTGATTCCCGAGCTCTGTCCCATCCCTCATTCCCAGTTCTCTGTCCCATCCCTCATTCCCAGAGCTCTGCCCCATTCCCCCTTCCAGGCTCTATCCCAGCCCTCAGCTCGTGGAGTTTTGCCTTTGGAGGTGAGCAAAGGCCTCCAGGAAGGGCTGAGCCTGCGGCGATTCCCGCAGTGCCAGAGGGAAGGAGCATCCCGGGGCAGCCCGGGCGTGGGGAGGGAAACCCCGGGCAGAGCAATCACTGAAGGAAGGCTGGATCCCGGGTGGAGCAATCACTGAAGGGAGGTTGGATCCCGGGTGGAGCAATCACTGAAGGAAGGCTGGATCCCGGGTGGAGCAATCACTGAAGGAAGGTTGGATCCCGGGCAGGGATGGATGGAAGCGGCTCACGGGATGAGGTCAGGGCATGAGGAAAAGCAGGAGAAAGGGCCCGGGATGTGTTTCCTCAGCTGGAATTACAACAGGATCCTCGGATCCTGTGCCTCGGGAGAAGGGCAACACGGAGAGGGCAGGAAGAACCAATTTTTTGGTTCACTGCCTCTTCTGGATGGGAAAGAAAAACCAAAAGTCATTTCAGGCTGAATGAGGAGCTGTGTTTCCCTGGAATGAAACAATTCCTGTGAGTGGCCAGGGGGGATTTTGAGTTCCCAAATAAATAAAACAGGAGGAGATTCTGAATTAATTTTTTCTTTCCACATCCTGAAGTTAAAGAGGGATTTGAGGTCAGGAAATGATCAGGAGACTCCTGGGCTGTGGCAGCTCCTTCCAGGGGGTTCCTGAGCCCAGGTCCCAACTGCCCCAGCCCATGATGATGAGGGAGCTGCCCTGGGAGCAGGGAAGGATGGGCTCCAAAAATCAGGATACAACACAAACATTTCCCAGCAGAACAAACCAGAGCCTCCCACGAACACCTGGGACAGGTCACAGCACTCAAAGGCACAACCACAGCTTGAATTCCCTTGAATCCGGGGGATTCATTGGGATGGAGGGGATTTGGGGAACATCGCTGTGGTTCCCAGCTCTTCCCTGGCTCGTTTTTCCATCAGCTGCTCGGGGTCACCCGAGGAGGGGGACCTGTGAGCACTTCCAGCATTTCTGCCTCATCGCAGGCCCCAGCTCTGCCCCACACTGTGGAGAGGAAATGTTTCTTAAAAATGTTTATTTTAAGTGTTTATTAAAAGTATTTACTTACAATGTTTATTAAAAATGTTGTGCCCAATTTAGGAGCTTTTAATGAATCTGTCCCAGTGAAACAGAGCCAGCCCCAGGGAGGGGAACACACATTTTATGCTCATTTAATTCTTGCTTAGGATTTTCAAATTGAACTTCTGGCAGGCTCAAGGGTTGTTGAGATTCAGGGATTCCTGCCCGTTTGGGTGATTCCAAGGATTAAATCATTCAGCTCAGCGAGGGTGGGAGAAAACGGCAGAGTTGGATGCTCCTGTCAGGTTTGGGTTTGCCTCGATGCGAATTTTGTACAAATCCACTCAGAGTGGGGTCGGGATGTGCTCGGGCACCCTTTGGGAATCTCAGCAGCTGGGATGAGGCTGGGGTTGTTCACTGTCGTGGTTTGGCACTGGCCAAACATCAGGCACCCACCCAAGCCGCTCGCTCACCCTCCCCTGCTACAGCCGGGCAGAGCAGAGGGGAAAAGAAAAATAAACGAGGGGCTCATGAGTTGAGATAAGGACAGGGAGAAACACTCCAAGGGAAAAACAGGTTCAGATTTAAAGGTATAAGGTAAATTTATTACTAACAGAGTTGCAGGAGGGTAATGAGAAGTAAAAGAAGCCTCTGAAACACCTTTTCTTCCCCCAGCCCCTCCCTCCTTCCCCCCGACAGTGCCGGGACGGGGCACGGGGGTTCGGTCACTTGGTCACCGAGATTTCCTTCCGCTGCTCCGGGAGAGGAGTCCTTCCCCGGCTGCCCCGTGGGCTCCGTCCCACGGGAGAGTTCTCCGTGAGCTTCCCCGGCGTGGGCCCCTCCGGCGGGCAGCAGCCACAGGGCCCCGCTGCAGCGGGAGCCGCTCCGCGGGCACAGAGCCCCCAAAGCCGCTGCGCCGGGGTCACCCTGCCCCGGGTCAGTGCTGCGGGGCCAGGCTGCTCCGGCCGGGAGCAGGGCCCTCTGCACGGGTTTCCCGCAGGATCACGGCCTCCTCCGGGCATCCCCTGCTCTGCTGTGGGGCTCCTCCACGGGCTGCGGGTGGATCTCTGCATCCCCATGGATCCCCAGGGGCTGCGGGTGGATCTCTGCATCCCCATGGATCCCCAGGGGCTGCG
>NW_024581030.1:574724-577269 GCF_017639235.1 Corvus kubaryi
ATTTTCTTCTGAAATCTGTCACCACAGAGGCGTTCCCAGCCTCTCCAACTGGCCCGGCCTTGGCCAGTGCCGTGTCCATCTTCAGAGCCACCAGGGACTGGCTCTGCCGGACACGGTGGGAGCTTCCAGCAGCTTCTCACAGGAGCTGCCTCTGTGGACCCCCTGCTCCCAAAACCCAGGCTGAGCCAAACCAACACATTGACCACGGCCAATTCCAGCTTTGTGGGAAGAGCCTCAATCAGGACATGTTGGGAACACCCTCAGGAAGGACTAAATCCATGGAAAACCAGAGATTCACTTTGAGGAATTCTTTTCCCATGGATAAATCCCTCCCTTCGTTCCTCTCCTCCTGCCTGGTGCCTCAGATCCTGTTTTTTCCTGGTCCAAGCAGGCCCAGGGAGAGCCAAGCCCAGGCTGTGGGGATGGAATGTCCTCCCCAGGAGCTGCCCTGGCAAAGCTTCAATCCAGCGGCTCTGGAGTTCAGCCCAGAGACCCCGAGCGCCCTTTTTCAGGGAACTTCCAAGGGCACTGGAGCTCAGAAATGGAAGCTCTTATTGGGATTCCTGCCCCTGTGAGACGTGGAGGGTTTTTCTGGATGGCTGAGCCTTTCCAGGCTCTGGAGAAAGTAGCACTCCCACTGCAGGAGGTCTTCGCTGTTCCCAGAAGCCTGGATGGATTGTTGGCCAGAGGGAGGTGTTGGTTACCTGCCGAGCTTCCCAGAAAGTAGGCCAGGATTTGTGTTTTCCCCCATTGCTGCAGGTGCAAGGAAAGCAGCCATTGTTTATTTCTGTCCCTGTGACTTCCCTATGGAGGTTTTCCCGCCCCTTTTCCATGTGCAGATGGACGAGGCCTCCAGTTAATCCCTAACTGAGCCATTGACACAAGGAATGGGGCCATCAAATAAGAATTAAGGATATGCTCGCTACCTTCGGGGGAGTTCGGGATAGATTGCCTCATTTCTAATCTCCTTCCCTGCAATGTTCTCTCCTCAATCCCTTTCCCTGCATCTCAATTGAGTTTGGGATGACTCATAAAATTAATCCTTCCTGAGCAGCAAATCCCTTCCCTTCCAAGCTGGAATGTGAGGAGCTGTTCCCACATTCCTGCCTCAGTCTGGGGTGTTCCTGGAGCAGGAGCCTGTGTCCCAGAGCCCCCCGGTGCTGTGGGGACAGATCCCATTCCCTGGGCACCCCAAGCTGCCAGGCAGGGCTTTGATTGCTCATTTTAGTTTGTTTTGTTGGGGGAAGAAGTCAGGAATGGGGTCACTGTCATGAGGGACGTCACTGCCGGTTCTTGGGGTGACGCTTCCCGTGATCCAGAAGGACCTGGAGCTGCTGGGATGAGTCCAGAGGAGGCCACGGAGCTGCTCCAGGGCTGGAGCCCCTCTGGAGCCAGGCTGGGAGAGCTGGGGGTGCTCACCTGGAGAGGAGAAGCTCCAGGGAGAGCTCAGAGCCCCTGGCAGGGCCTAAAGGGGCTCCAGGAGAGCTGGAGAGGGACTGGGGACAAGGCATGGAGGGACAGGACACAGGGAATGGCTTCCCAGTGCCAGAGGGCAGGGCTGGATGGGATATTGGGAATTGGGGAAGGAATTGTTCCCTGGGAGGGTGGACAGGCCCTGGCACAGGGTGCCCAGAGCAGCTGGGGCTGCCCCTGGATCCCTGGCAATGCCCAAGGCCAGGCTGGACATTGGGGCTGGGAGCAGCCTGGGGCAGTGGGAGGTGTCCCTGCCAGGGCAGGGCTGGCACTGGAGGAGCTTTCAGGCCCTTTGCAACCCAAACCATTCCATGATTCCATGATTATTTTTCCAGATGGGTTTAGGACAGGCCAGAGGGAAGATGCACCCTGGCTGTGAATTTCCATCTGTGCTGGAAAAATCTGTCCTAAAAATGAGCTGAAATGGAGAAAAGCAGGAACCTCTCTGTGGACGTTTCCCTTCCAAATAACATTTCCCTTGGGGAAAAAAAAAAAAATTCTTCATCCCAAGGAAAAAAAGCTTGAACAGACTTTTTAAACCCATCCTGGATGTGAGATTAAAACATGAGGGAGGGAAATTTCTGCAGCTAAAAATTCCCAGTTTTGGAAGCTGGAAAGCTCCTGGGAAGGGTTTGATCCCTCCCCTGGAGCAGGGGAAAAGCAGCGGAGGTGACACTGCAGGATGGGGAGTCAGGATTTGTCCCAAATCCAGATGAAGAAAAGTTGATTTAATAATTCCTCTCTGTGCACCTCAGTGACAGTTCCATCTGAAACCTTCAGGAATAACTCCTTGAATGCCATTCTAAGCCCCAGGAAGCCTCTCCAAAGCCTTTTCCAAGGAAGCTCTTCTGGCATTTTTCCAGGCAGCCACAGCTTCCCTGGGCTGGAGCAGCCCTGGCATGAAAGAGTCTCCCCGAGCCCGTGGAAAGGAGCAGGAGGGAGGGAAGAAATGAATCTCACTCGAGGGAATCTCATATTTGCAGTGCTAACGGGGCACGTCCGTGCAGCGCTCCCAGCCAAGGCTGTGGGGCAGAATGGGAATGATCCTCGTCCTGTACTGGGAATGATCCTC
>NW_024581030.1:577279-594082 GCF_017639235.1 Corvus kubaryi
CTGGGAATGATCCTCATCCTGTACTGGGAATGACCCTCGTCCTGTGCTGGGAATGATCCTCGTCCTGTGCTGGGCAGGTTCCGTTCGCTGTACATCCCTTCCCCACTTCCCAAGGAGCCTTTGCAAGAGCTGTGGGAGCAAAGGCTGTTCCAACACCCCTCATTCCAGAGGGAGCTGCAAACAGAGGGAATCTGGGGTTGGATACGGCCACAGCCACAGGACTGATTTCATTGGGATTTCATCAGGATTTCTTTGGCAAAGCTCTGGAGACAAGGAACATCCCGGGTTTGTTTCTACATTTGTTTCCTTTATTTCCTTGTCTTCCATCCTTGTAAAAAACCATTCCTTGGTTTATTGGGAATTTCTGTCCCAGGGAGTCCCTGGGGACTGAACCCCTTTTCATCACTGATTTGGTACCGGAGTTGTTCCGTTCCCTTCCATGGAATTCTCTCTGACCCCAGTCAGGCTGATCGGGATGAGGCTCCTCCTGATGTGTGAGAGATTCCTGGGAGTGGCAGATGGCTCTGGAGAGGAGCAGCAGCTGCCTCTGGAGCGATTCCTCCCAGGAGGACGCGTGTCCAGAGCCAAGGTCACCAACATCCAAGTCCTGCCCTAACGAGCCCAGGTTTTCCAAACCTTCCCATCCTGACCCCCCCCCACCACTGCTCCTCCCTGGACCTGACGGGGAGTTTTCCAAGGCTTTCCCAATTCTGGATGGTGTCCCTAGGGGCCCACAATGGGGGGATCACCCACAGGATTTCTGCAGCCTCAGGAACCTTTCCCTGCTGGGATCCTGCATGGACAGGAAACATTCCTGCCAGTAATTCCTGAACTGGCTGGGAAAAATCTTCTCATGAGCACCTCATTCATTAGTGACCGACTCCCTTCAAATGCAACAGAAGTCAAGAATGGGAGAGCTGGGATTGTTCAGCTGGAAAAGCTCCAGGGAGAGCTCAGAGCCCCTTGCAGGGCCTAAAGGGGCTCCAGGAGAGCTGCAGAGGGACTGGGGACAAGGCATGGAGGGACAGGACACAGGGAATGGATCCCAGTGCCAGAGGGCAGGGCTGGATGGGAGATTGGGAATTGGGAATTGTTCCCTGGGAGGGTGGGCAGGCCCTGGCACAGGGTGCCCAGAGCAGCTGGGGCTGCCCCTGGATCCCTGGCAGTGCCCAGGCCAGGCTGGACATTGGGGCTGGAGCAGCCTGGGACAGTGGGAGGTGTCCCTGCCCATGGCAGGGGTGGCACTGGGTGGCTTTAAGGTCCCTCCCAACCCTCCCATGTTTCTATGAACTGATCTCTTTTTTTTTATCTCTGGATTTGGTCTTCCCCCAAAGGTTTTAGGTTTGTTATAAACACCCAGAGGTGTTTGTGGCTGAGGGACTCCCAGGATCAATCTCTGTTGTTCCTGTGCTTGAATGAAGCTGGGGATGCCGAAGGTCCCTCCCAGCTCCTCATTCCTCTACAAAATGTGATGCTGTCCCATCTCCCAGTGAATCAGATCAGCTCCTGCTTCCTGGTGCTCCTGGAAGGGGCTGGAGCCCCAGGAGCGGCTGAGGGAGCTGGAAAGGGGCTCAGGCTGGAGCAAAGGAGGCTCAGGGGGGACCTTGTGGCTCTGCACAAGTCCCTGACAGGAGGGGGCAGCCGGGGGGGTCGGGCTCTGCTGGCAGGGAACAGGGACAGGAGGAGAGGGAACGGCCTCAGGCTGGGCCAGGGGAGGCTCAGGGGGATATTGGGAACATTTCCTTCTGGAAAGGGCTGCCAGGCTGGCCAGCGTGGATGCTAAAAAGCAGGAGTAGAGGGATTTTCCAGCTGCTGAAGCATTTTGTGACGTTTTCCTTTCTCATGCTTTACACGGTTCTGTAAATAACTCTCGATCTTGCATCTGCACGGTCTTGTTTTGGTTTAGGCCTCGTAGCATTCAGCCGGTCACTCTGGGACGTGTAGGGTCAAGCAGCCAATATTGCGAACCAAGTTATATAAACGAGGTGATAATTAATTAAATATTCCCATTTAATCCTGGAATTCCGCGTTGTGATTCTCGCTGTCCCTGGGGACAACAGCGACAGGCCAGGGCAGGGGTGGAGTCCCCATCCCTGCAGGGGTTTAAAGCCCTGTGGATGTGGCACTTGGGGCCAGGGGTCAGTGTGGCCTTGGCAGTGCTGGGGAGCGTTGAAGTCCATGATCCTGGAGCTCTTTGCCATCCTGAACAATTCCAAGGCTCTGGAACTCACACTCAGCTCAGGTAACCAGGATGCAGCAGCCAAAGTCTCGAGGCTGCAATTTCTCCTCAACCCAAAATAGTCAAACATATGCAGGGAGAAAGAGCTCCAAATAAACAAACCCACAATCTGCTCCTCCAGAAATATCTTGGAATGTGCACAACAGACTGGGATCCCTCAGGGCCTTCCCAGCACTGCTCAGGGTTCCAGTGGTAACGGCTCTGAGCTGGGACAGATTTGCAGCCCTAAAAAACCTGGAGTTGTAGTAATTACTGACTCTGTGCTTTAAGTGGGAATATCTTGGCATGGAATTCTGTTTTCCGTTATTTCCAAATGACAGCAGACACGGTGACAGCTCCAGCTGTTTATTTTGGGAAGACAGGAGATTTTAAAGGTGGCTGGAGGAGCAGGGATGCTGGGATGGGGGAAGGCAGCTTCACCTCTGTGTGAAACCAAACCAAAGCACTCCCAGCTCTGTAACTTCCAAGGACATCCAACCAGGGCTGTGAAATCCTTGGAATTGACCCCCAGGATGTCCCCCTGGAAGTGCTGTTTGCAGGATCAGGGAGGCTCCACCTTCCAGCTCTGAAAACCACTGTCAGGGCTTGAGGCTGGCCAAGCACCAGGCACCCACGAAAAACTATTCACTTGTTTTCCTCTGCCATAACTGAGCAGAGGAGGGGAAATTAAAACTTCATTTTCATGAGCTGAGATAAGGATTATTGAAAAAAAAACCCACTGTAAGGCAAAACAGGTTCAAAACTTAAACAGTGTAAAGATTTATTATTGACAGAACTGAAAGTAAAAAGGGCAATGAGAACCAAAGCAAACCTCCAGAACACCTTTCCTTCCCAGTCCCTCCCTCTTTCCACCGACCGAGCAAGGAAACAAAACCTGGGGTCTGGTCAGTATTTCACTTCTTAAAAATCTTCCTTCAGAATGCTTAAGGAAAAGAGTTTCTTCTGCTGTGCTGTGGGATCCCTCCCACGGGAAATGGTTCTGTGCGAACTTTTCCAGCGTGGTTTGAACTCCACAGGCAGCAGCAGTCCCACCCGAACCTGCTGCAACGTGAGTCCCTCCCACGGGCTGAGCAGTCTTCCCACAACTGCCCAGCGTGGGTCATTCCAGTTCCTGGGGTTCAGTCTCTTAAGGATGAGCTGTTCCAGTTCGGAAGCGAAGGCTCTGTTCCTGTGTCTCCAAAAGCAAGGTCCTGTCTCTGTTCCAAGTTCCTCGCTACATGACAGCTCTCAGCACCCACGCGCTCCAGCGTGAGCACTGCTCCCCACGGGCTGCGCGTGGATCTCTGCCCCCCTGCACCCCAGCAATTACAGGGACACACTTTGGTGTTTATAGTCCTCACCACGGCTCGCAGGAGAAGCTCAGCTCCGGCGCTTCGAGCACCTCCTCCCTCTCCTTCTTTTCACTGACCTCGGTGCCGCCGCGTTGCTTCTCCTCACGTGTCCTCACTGTTCCTTTTCCTCTGACTTGGAAGAAAGTTGGTGTCTGTAAATTGTAGCTGAGAGGTTGATCTCGTCCGGGCTCTGCATCGGGGAATCGCTCGCGGTGTCTGTGCCGGCCGCGTGGGCCCTGCCAGCCCCGCACGGGCGGCTCCGGCCTCGGGGAGGGCCCGGCCTCGGGGAGGGCCCGGCCTCGGGAATGGCCTCGGCCTCGGGAATGGCCTCGGCCTCGGGAATGGCTCCGGCCTCGGGAATGGCCTCGGCCTCGGGAATGGCTCCGGCCTCGGGAATGGCCCGGCCTCGGGGAGAGCCCGGCCTCGGGAATGGCCCCGGTCTCGGGAAGGGCCCGGCCTCGGGGATGGCCCCGGCCTCGGGAAGGGCTCCGGCCTCGGGAAGGGCCCGGCCTCGGGGAGAGCCCGGCCTCGGGAATGGCCTCGGCCTCGGGAATAGCCCGGCCTCGGGGAGAGCCCGGCCTCGGGAATGGCCTGGCCTCGGGAATGGCCTGGCCTCGGGAAGGGCCCCGGTCTCGGGAAGGGCCCCGGCCTCGGGAATAGCCCGGCCTCGGGAATGGCCCCGGCCTCGGGGAGAGCCCGGCCTCGGGAATGGCCCGGCCTCGGGAATGGCCCCGGTCTCGGGAATGGCCCCGGTCTCGGGAAGGGCCCCGGCCTCGGGAATGGCCCCGGCCTCGGGAATGGCCCCGTCCGTGCGGCCGCGGCCCCAGGAGGGCTCCAGCCGCACAGCCCCCGGCGGCCCCTGCTGGGATGGACCCCGGCACCCGCCTCAGCACCCCTCGGGAAAGAAAGAGAGCTTCCCGCAGTGTTTCCTCTCTTAATTCTGGTATCACAGAGGCGTTAGCAGCTTGTCTAATTGCGCTGGTAAGCTGGCCATCGGCAGAGCCCGCAGCGATCGCCTCGGTGCAGCCGGACACTGAAGCTTCGAGCAGCGTTTCTCCAGGCAGTGTTAAACCAGCACAACCACGGGGCGGGTTGGAGTGACTGGAACAAACCCAGCAGAGGAACAGAGCCTGGGGCTCCAGGGCCGCGTCCAGGGAGGAGCAGATTCCACCGGAGATTTATCGGTGGCTGTGCAAAGCGTGCGAGGGTGAAGGGGAACTCACCCAGGCCTCCATCCAGGGATAATGCCATAATCCGGGAAAGGAGTGACACCGAGCCCAGGGAGGATTGCTGCCTCTGAGCTGTGCTTCCTGAAATTCATTTCTCCCAGGAAAGTGCAGCAGCTCCATGGCTTGAGGTGCTGAGGAGCCAATTCCAAGGCCAGGAATGTGCACCCATCTAATTCCAAGGCCAGGAATGTGCTCCCAGAGATTGCTGCCCTGGCTCGGGGGCTCAGACCATTCCTTCTCCATCAGGAAATGCTGATTTACCAAATGCACAACTTTTGACTTGAAGTTGGGTTTGCTAAATGATACCCTCAAGTCCTGCACGTGGTGTGGAGAGGAAATCTCCGAGCAGGAATGCGCTCTGGGGCTGGGGTTTGTGCTGGGAATGCCACGGTCCGAGCCCCCGGGCATGGATTTGGAGTCCCCCTCTGGATTCAAGGCTTGGTAACAGCAGCACCAACCTCGCAATGTTCCTTTTCCCACCATGGCTGCGGGTTCAGGGGGCGGGAGAAGCGTCTTCATCCTCTTTCAGCCCTGGCTGTTCAAACCCAGCAGGGACCCCTGAGCTCCCTCCCCAGATCCTTCCTGCCTCCCTCAGGTTTTCATCTCCAGGTTTTTAGGAGAAGAGAAGGGCTACATTCCGATAATGCGTTCAAGGTGTCTCCATTCCCATTTTTTATTTTGCAAGCTGAAGCTGCTGTCAGGGTAAGGAGTGAGGGAATATGAAGAAATCACTTTTCCCTGGCAGGAATTTGATTCCTTTTCCTCTCCCCCGGCTGCCCAGAGCAGCGGGAAGAGGCTCTGGGAATTAGCAGGCTCAGAACACTCCTGGAGCCTCGGGAGGAGCAGGGTCAGGCAGGGAACATCACTAATTCCTGCTGGAAATGACAACCACTTCAGGCTGGGTTTTATTTCTGGAGATTTTTGCCAGGTGTGAGGAGCTCTGAGGAGGTAGAAGGGAATTCAGGGCTGAGTTTCCAAGAGTTTTCCTCAGCTTTGGGGGTCAGGACAGGCCCAGGGCCCTCAGGATCCTGCGGTGCCTTTGGCTGAGCCTTTTCCAGCCTCCAAAAAGGACATCAGCAGCAACACAGACCATAAAACCAGGGAATTCTGGAATGGTTTGGGTGGGAAGGGACCTCAAAGCCCCTCCAGTGCCAGCCCTGCCCTGGCAGGGACACCTCCCACTGCCCCAGGCTGCTCCCAGCCCCAATGTCCAGCCTGGCCTGGGACACTGCCAGGGATCCAGCCCAGCCCCTCGCCACCCTCTGAGCCAAGAATTCCTTCCCAGTATCCCAGGTAATCCTACTCCCTTTCGGTTTAAATCCTGACCCTTGCCTGGGGCCTGGAGCAGTTCCTGAGGCTGGGCATGGACTGATCCCCAAATCAACCCTCACGTGGAAAAATGAATAAACAAATCCAGCTCTTCCCAAGCCCAATCCCTTCCTGATGTTTTCCAAAGCAGCGAGGAGGCAATCAGAGGTGCAGGGAAGGGAGGTGCTCCTTCAACCTCTCCCAGGGACACAAATTCCAGCAGGGAAGGAGCAGCCCCCGAGCCTGGGAAGGGTCATTTGCCAGAGGAATCCTGGTTGGGATGCTGGGAAGTCGGAGCCTGGCAAGGAGGACAGAGGGGGTTTGGGGGTTTTCTGGGAAAGCCCAGGGACAGATGGAGCCAAGGCGGGAGGAGGAGGTGTGGAGGAGGGAAAGCTGCAGCTGGGAGTGGGTGAGCAGGGGAGGCAGGGCCGTGGCTCACAGCCTCTTTAGCTGGCCAGGGCTGCACAACCCCCACTGCAATTCCCGGGATTTCGCTGTTCCTTGGCTCCGTGGGTTTGCTTCCTTCCCTGAAATTCCCATTTCCCGGGATTCATGATGTGCCAGCCTGTCCAACCCGGGAGCTGTCAGTGACCTGCTCCACACTGGGCAGATCCTTTCTTTACTGGAGAGCTGGGAATTTCCCAGCTCAACGTTTTCTGTCAGGAATTGCTGTTTTGTAGAACTGGGCTGAGGTTTGGGATGGTTGGAAATGAAGATTTTCAGGAAGAAGTCTTCAAAGTGCCAAAGCTTCCCATTTCCCACTTCTGGAGGAAAGGATGGCTCTGCCAAGGAGCCACTTCTCTTTTAGGGAAGAGTTTTCTGGAAGGGAAATGGGAACGCCAGCATTTCATCCTGCCAGAGCCAGGCTCAGGCTGGGCCTGGGCCGGGGTTTAACTGCTCCCAGAACTGGATTTCAGGATAAATGTCCTTTGCTGATTCAGGCTGTCCCAGGGATGGCGGCACTTGGATCCCAGGCTGTTGCCAGAATCCCAGGCTGGTTTGGGGTGGAAGGGACCTTAAAGGCCACCCAGTCCCAGCCCAGGACACCTCCCAGTGTCCCGGGGTGCTCCAAGGCCCAGCCTGGCCTCGGGCTGTGCTCACTGATCTGCCCAGAGATCCTGGTCCAGCCATGGGTCTGTCCCGGGATTCTGCAGCTTGGATCCCAATCCCAGAGCAAGGCTCCTCCTGCAGGGAGCAGCTGGAGGGGAGAACCCCGGGGCTCTGCTGGGGATCCATCCTGGGGGATCCATCCTGGGGGATCCCATCCTGGGGGATCCCATCCGGAGCTGTCCCAGGGACCGGGATCTGAACTCTGGGAACGGCTGCTCAGTCCATGGATCAGAGGGATCACCCTGGGCTGTCTCCTCTGACCTGAGCAGAAATCCATCAGAAGGGAAGGAACCCTGAGCCCCCAGAGCCAGTTCAGGCAGTGTTTGATCGCTGAGCTCGGAGTCACGGCTGGACGGGAGCAGGGATTAATTACAGGATTTCTTTTCCCTGGCCGTTCCCTGGCACTTCCTCATTAACATTTACAGCAGGATCCTGGTCCATGACCGCTTTCCAACCGCTGGAAAAATACCTGTGGTTATTAAAACTGAGCCTAATTGTGCTGGAGCCACCCTTGTGACTGCCCAGCTGCTGCTGAAGCTGAGCAAGGATCCTCCTCCTGCAGCAGCTTTGCTGGGAGCACGCACAAAATGGGAATTCTCCCAATTCCAAGCCCACAACAACTTTTTATGAGATTTCAGCCGTGGTTGCAGCTCTGAGCAACCCCAGGTGCTGACCCTGAGCTGCTCTGGGGCCGTCAGGCACCTGCAAAGCCGAGACTAAACCAGGTTTAAATCACAGAGCTCCAGTTGTTCCCAGTTCAGGGAGCAGACCGCTGGATACTGGATAAACCGTTGGGTACTGGGCAGACCTCGGGATACAGCTGATTGCTGATTGCACAATTACCTTAATGATGGTGATGATGAAAGTGTTTTCCTCCTCGATGTGCTCATTATCCACACACACAGAGTTTGTCCCTAAATCTTTGTCCTGAATTCCTTGCCTGGGGCTCTGTGAGAGCCCAGAGGGGCTGTGAGTGCTGGGATTTGTCCTGAGCATAAAACCCTGGAATGGTTTGGTCTGGATGGGCCTTAAGGATGAGCCAGGCCCACGCTGCCATGGGCAGGGACACCTCCCACTCTCCCAGGTTCCCAGGAATCATCCAAGGCTCTGGAATGTAGAAAAGTCTGGATTTTCCCTCTAGATTTTGTGCTCACTCCTGGATTCCAATCCCAAGGCTGTTGTGTGTGTGAGGGGCAGCAACTCAGATGTTCCCCATCACTCCTGCAGAGTTCCATGGTTTGTTCTCTCACCTGCAGCTGCTTCCTTCAGCTGCAGCAAAGGCTGCTCAGGCTTGGAAGGGAAAACCTGGCATTAAAAACCAGGAAAACCCCGGGCTTTCCCTTGAAAACTGCTGTAAAAATGTCACTTCCTGGATTTGGGGCGGAGTAAGCAAACCTGGAATGCTGCAGATGGGCAGAATTCCTTCCAAAGGGTGCTGAGGGCTGAGCAGCGTGGGATCCCACTGGGGTCCCCTCATTGCTGCTTTTCCTCTGGAATATCAATCCCTCCCCGCCGGGAATCCAGGCCTCAGTTGCCCCAGCGTGCTGGGAAAAGCTGGGGTGAGGCCAGGCTGTGCAGGGAGCTGTGAGTGATGGCTCTGGGCTTTGAGGGCTGAAATGCTCTCTGCAGGATGCGTTTGTTGTTCTTCGGAGCTGAATGGAGATGGGTTTGATCCGGAGGGTTCTTCCCACAAAGCAAACAAAACACAGAATTTCAGCTGAAATTCAAAGGTGTTGGAGTTTTGTCTGGAGCTTTACAAAGCCAAAAACGCCTCCCCTGGGGTGTCGGTGCCAAGCTCTGTCTGGAAGGGATAAAGGAGAGGTTTGATCCTTTGTAATCCCTGCTTGGGAGGAGGAGGAGGAGGAGGAGGGGGAATCCCCTTTGGGGACAGCGGGAGAGACAGAAGCCACAAAAGGCCCTCGAAGGGCTGGGTTTGGATCCCTGGTGCCAAAATCCCGGCAAGGACTGAGCAGTTTGACCCCAAGTGCAGATCAGCCTCTCCCTTCCAGCCCTGTGGGGAGGAGGCAGGAGGATCCTGGGCATCCCAATCCAAAGGGAAACAGAACCCCTGAGGGGAAAAAAGGAACTTTCCCAGTGTTTGGGCAGAAATGAATCCCTGAGGTGTTGGCTCACCTTGGAGCTCCCTGAGCAGCTTTTCCCTTTTCCTCATCGCTGGCTCTGCTCAGTCAGGGGAGACTGAACCTCATTAGGCTGGGCTGGAAAATCTAATTAGGAGTTTTCTGAGCACCTGGAATGGGAATTGTGCATCCAAATGTGTGGGTTAATGGATCATGGAATGGTTGGGGTTAGAAAGGATCTTAAAGCCCCTCCAGTGCCACCCCTGGGATGCCTTCCACTGTCCCGGGCTGCTCCCAGCCCCAGTGTCCAGCCTGGCCTGGGGCACTGCCAGGGACAGCCCCAGCTGCTCTGGGAATTCCATCCCAGCCCCTCCCCACCCTCCCATGAAGGATTTTTCCATCTATCCAACCAAAATTTCCCCTCTGTCAGTGGGATCCCGTTCCCCCTTGCCCTGTCACTTCAGTTCCCAATCCACAGTCCCTCTCCAGCTTTTGGAGCTCAGGACAGGCCCAGGGCCCTCAGGATCCTGCGGTGCCTTTGGCTGAGCCTTTTCCAGCCTCCAAAAAGGACATCAGCAGCAACACAGACCATAAAACCAGGGAATCCCGGAATGGTTTGGGTTGGAAAGGACCTCAAAGCCCCTCCAGTGCCACCCCTGCCCTGGCAGGGACACCTCCCACTGTTCCAGCCCCAATGTCCAGCCTGGCCTGGGCACTGCCAGGGATCCAGGGGCAGCCCTGGGATGGGGCAGGGTCTCATCCCCTCCAGGCCGGGAGCAATCCCAGGGACTGGAGCCGCGCTCCAGCTCCAGCGGGTCCCGGGCCGCTCTGAGCCTCTTCCCGTCGCCGCTGAGCCCCGGTGGGATGCGCAGGACCGGGAGCCGCTGGAGCAGAACAGAACGCTCTGGTGGGAAGGGAAACGCCACTCGTGAGTGAAGCGCCGTTAATTACTGTATGCAAATGAGCCCCGCCCGGGCTGCTCCGCGCCCGCCTCATTTGGAAGCAGCTCAGGAGGTAAAAGTGAACTCTGAGCTTCTCCTCGTGCAATCAGGGCTGTGTGAGACGCTCATTAATCAGCGCAATTAGCGGGGCTGCTGCCGCCCGGGGATCAAAGCGGTTTGGGGGGGACTGCGCCGCTCAGGAGCGTTGGAGGAGGGATCTCCAAAGCTTTGCTGCGATCTCTCATCCCGAGATCCCATGGAATGCCACAAGGGGAGCATTTAGAGCGTTTTCACCCGGCAGCTGCTCCCTCCCCTCGCGATCCGCCGCTCCTGCTGCTCCCGCTGCTCGTCCCTCCGGGAAGGGTCACATCGGGGGAGCCGGGCCCGATGTGGCAGCTCCGCCAGGGAATGTGGGAATGTTGTACCTCAGGAACACGCGGCCGGCCGGCGCTCTGGGATTTGGGATTAAATCCATCAGGGGCTCTTTGCAAAGCCTCGAACAGCAGCAGCAGCAGCCCGGTTCCCTTGGCATCAGAAATGCAGGGAATGAGTTGGAAATCAGCACAATGGCTACGAAACACATCCCGGAAATAGGGGGAGCGGGAAGATCAGGACGATGTCTACAAAATCCTTTCTCCCCCAAAACCTGAGTCACAGAGGTTACAGAGATCACGAGGATCTGGGAATTACCCTCACTTCTCCGGCACTGTTGGAGGAAATCTCCCAATCCAGCTCCTTCAGGAGTCCTTCGGTGACGCTGAAGCTGCACAAAATCTCAGTATTGCTCTCTCAGGCCTTTCCTGCAGCAGCAAAAGCTTTCCCATGACTTTGTCCTGCTTTATCCGTAAAGAACTCCTGGCCTGGCACCGTGCGCGGGGCGGGGTCACCGCTCTGCACCCCAGCCCGAGGGGTGAGGGGTGAAGGGGATTTGGGAACAGCAGAGAAAAGCTCCTTGCAGAGCTTCATCCGAGGGAAATATTTTACCAAATCTCCTTGTCTCGATTATTTTGGTCTCCAAAACAAAATAGAGATTTAACAGCAGCAAATTCTCCCCGCATGAATTCCAGCCTTGCACACGCAGACAAAACATCGGGGGGGAAATGTAACAAATAAATCGATCTTCGGGTGGGAAACTCCGCCAGCTGTAGTTACACTGTGGTTGCAGAAGCACTTGGCATGAAAATGGGATATTTCGTATCAGGGCAAATAAAACGTTCCCCTGAACCCAAAGTGGGGTTTTGCACATTCTGATTGAAGGAAAAAAAAAAAAAAAATCAAGGATTTGAATTTCAAGTTTACCTGAAACAATTTCTTGTTTGTTTGCTTGCTTCTCTGAGGTTGTCAGTGAGGCAAAAAAATCCATTATTTCCAGAGTTCTACCTGGGCTGTGCCTGCCCAGGGGATGGGATGAACAACCTGCGTGGGAATGGGAAAGCTGCTCCAGGTGGGAATCTCGGGGCAGTTACAAATGGAGCTGCTCAGGATGGGCCTCATCTGGAAGTCACCATTCCCTGGTTCAGAGAATCCTGGAATATCCTGGGCTGGAAGGGACCCCCAGGATCAGCCAGTCCCAGCCTGGCCCTGCACAGACACCCCAACAACCCCACCCTGGACACCCCTGGCAGCGCTGTCCCAGCGCTCCTGCAGCTCTGGCAGCCTCGGGGCCGGGACCATTCCCTGGGGAGCCTGGGCAGTGCCAGCACCCTCTGGGGAAGAGTCTTTCCCACATCCCTCCTGTATCCATCCCCCATCCATCCCTCATCCATCCTGTATCCATCCCTCCTCCATCCCCCATCCATCCCATATCCATCCCCCATCCATCCCCCATCCATCCTGTATCCATCCCTCATCCATCCCCCATCCATCCCGTATCCATCCCCCATCCATCCTGTATCCATCCCCCATCCATCCCTCCTCCATCCCATATCCATCCCTCCTCCATCCCCCATCCATCCCACATCCATCCCTCATCCATCCCTCTCCCATCCCCGCTGTCTGCAGGCCCAGCCCAAGGCCCAGACTCATTACGACTGGGCTGACCAATCCTTCCCCCTGGCCCGGGGCCATCCCTTGGGACATTTCCTGTCCCACATTCCCATTCCTGGCAGCTGCAGCGGGGCCTGCAGGAGCTGGGATTCCCTGGCCCTTTATTTCCATGGCCCCTCGGAGCTACGAGAGGATTGAAATCCATCCCTCTCTTCCCTCCCCAGATGTCCCATCCTCGGCTCGCACGCGTGGGGCGGCCGTGACCTCCCTGCTCCAGCTCTCCAGGGGAAGCGGACACGGGCTGGAAGGGTCAGCCCAGGGCTGGAACTGCCGAGCGCAGCCCACGCTGGGAGAGCTGGGGCTGGGGGGACGGAGAATTCATTCCTGGAATCCCAAAGCTGCCGGAGCCATCAGTGGGGTGTGGGAGGGTATCCCATAACATGGAGCTGCAGGGCAGGGGTTGGAGTGGGAAGGGCAGGACCCCTCTCCTCTGGATACCTCTGGGATACCTCTGGATACCCCTGGGACACCCCTGAGAAGCCCCGAGACCCCTCAGGCTGGTGGGGCCACACCAACAGGGCCGGGCTGGGATTTCAGCCTCCCCCCGGAGCTCCCCACTCCCCCTGCCCAGGGATCTCCCAGTGCCGCAGGAATTGTGCCGGGGGAGCAGGAATTGTGCAGGGAGGGAGCGGAAATTGTGCCGGGAGGGAACGGGAATTGTGCACTTGGAGCGGGAATTGTGCAGGGAGGGAACGGGAATTGTGCACTGGGAGTGGGAATTGTGCGCTGGGAGCGGGAATTGTGCCGGCAGGGAGCAGGAATTGTGCCGGGGAGCAGCTCCCGCTGATGCTGCAGGACTTGCAGGAGAGCCGAGGCAGCTTTGATCATCTGCAGGACCCAAAGCAGGAGCAGCCCCAGGAGCTGCGAGGAGCGGAGGAGCAGCAGTGGAGGCATCCCCAGAAACCTCCGTCATTCCCTCTCTGGAATGCTGTCGGCTCCATCCATCCCTCCCTGGAGCCCTGGTGGGACAGCACCTCCTGCTTTCCCCTCCTGCCCTGAGCTCCTGACCCCCAGCGTTGTGCAGAGGTGACCTCAGAGCTCCTTCAGGGCTCAGGAATGGACAGGAATTGGAGCTTTGCCCGTATTTCTTCCCACCTGAGGGTGGTTCTGTCGCGTTTGGCTGCTGCCCAGGGCAGAGCGAGCTGATTCCTGGTGTTGTCAGTGGGAGAATCCCAGAATCCCAGATGAGGCTGGGCTGGAAGGGCCCCAGAAGGCTCCTGGAGTGCAGCCCGGCAGCGACCGGCCCACGCTGGGAGCTGGTGCTTGGCTCCACCACACCGGGGTCCTCTGCAGATGTTTGGGTGTGGGGGTTATCCCTAACTGAGCGTTCCTCACCTCGTCCTTAAATGACCATCTTCCCATTCCCTGCTGCTCCCGAACTCCCAGCTATGGATGAGCTCCAGTTTTCCCTGGAGATGTTTCGCTCCTGCTCTTCCAAACCGACCCCGTTTCTGCTTCCCAAGGACCCCTTCTCCCTCCACTGCAGCCCCCTCCCTTTCCCTCTCTCGCTGTTCCATGTGGGGACGCTCAGCCTGTCCCTGATCCCTGGAATTCAGAGTCCAGGGGTTCTGTCCTGCTGAGGCTGACCCGGAACTGCCCATGGCCACCCACGGGCAGGAGTAGCCAGCAGGGAATCCTGTCCCTTGGGAAGGAGAAGGGGGTGGGATGGAGACATCCCGGAGTGTGATTCCATGTTTCCCTGCACATGGCAGCAGCAGTGGGATCCAGCATTTGGGATGGGCCCCTGTGGGATCCAGCAGCATTTTCCAGGCATTTCCCTGGCTCTGGAGAGGTTCCCGGTGCCTGAAGGTCTCCACGGGCTGCTCAGAGCCATGTGTTGGACTGGAATTCCAGGTCCTTTCCCACCTAAAAGATCCAAAGCTTCTCTGTCTCAGGGCAGTGCTGCTGTTCAAACGCACCCTGGAAATTCCCATTCCTGCCCCTTTGGAGGCTGTTCTGTTTTTCCAGGAGCTCAGCTCTCCCTGAAGGAGCTGCTGGTGCAACTCCTGCCTGGCGCTGGGACAAAAAACTTCTCCCACGAGGAACAACCTCTCCTGCTGGGATTCCTCAGCCCCCCTTTCCCACGTGGAATGGGGCCCTGGAGCATGGGGGAAGCTCAGCAGCCCCTCAGCAGCCTCCAGAAATCCCATTTCCTGCCAAGGCCTGAGCTAAACCCTTCCCATAAACACTCAGCATTTATTGATGGATAAATCATGGATTAGGGATGAGGGAGGGGACCAAGAGCTGAGTGTGGGGTGGGATTGTGCCCCTGGGGAATCCCTGGAGAAGGAAGCTGCCCCCGCTGCACCCCCTCCACTCCCGGGCCAAGGGAAGGGGTAACGGGAGCCCAGGGAAGATTTGGGTTCTGGTGATGGAGTGGCGCCTTCTCCTTCCAGCCCTCAGGGAATGGTGAAGGATAAGAGACAGAAATTCCCACAGAAATATTCCTTTTCCCTCTTTCTCATTTTGAGCTTCCAGCAGGAAACCGAGGCTGATCCCTTCCCTGCTGGAATCAGGGCTTGCTCTGGCTGCATCCCAATTGCCAGGAGCCAAAACCTCCTGGATTTTATTCCACCACTGGCTTTATTCCCTACCTTTATTCCAGGGCTGTGTCCAGCTCCTGCCCCTGGAGCTCCGTCTGTCCTGAGTGGGAATTTCACCAAAGATTCCCACAGCTTTGATCTGGCAGAAAAAAAATGTGAGGGCCAAAGGACAAGAGGGAATGGCCTTGAGCTGAAGGAGGGACAGACTGGATGGGATATTGGGAAGGAATTCCTCCCTGGGAGGGTGGGCAGGCCCTGGAATAGAATTCCCAGAGCAGCTGGGGCTGCCCCTGGATCCCTGGCAGTGCCCAGGCCAGGCTGGACACTGGGGCTGGGAGCAGCCTGGGACAGTGGGAGGTGTCCCTGCCAGGGCAGGGCTGGCACTGGATCATCCCTAAGGTCCTTCCCAACCCAAACCACTCTGGAATTCAGGAGCAATTAAGCATCTCATGCTCAACAAATTGGCTTCTCCTCTGAGCAATTCCAGTGCTAATTCCGGGCTGGAAATGTTCCAGGATGAGCCATGGAGACCCTGCCTGCTGGGTAAGGGCAGTGGCAACAGTTTTGGGGATGTTCAAATTCCTTTGTCAGAAGAGCTGGAGGATGGAAATCCAGAACGGATCCGTGTCCAGACAAAGCAAATCTGTCTGACACGAGAAATGAATTTTTGCAGGAATTTCCGGGCCCTCTTCTCCCCATCCTGGTGTGGGAACGCCCCTGCTCTACCTGCCAGGACACCCAGCAGCGCTCAGAGCCCTGCGGTTGATTTTTATTTGATTTATTATTAACGTTTTCTTTGGGGTTGTGCATGCAGGGCCGCAGCAGCTGCAGCCTCCCATGCTGCTTTTACAGGGAACAGCCATTTCTGCGGGGCCCCGGTTCCCTCCTCCCGTGTCCGTGGGCTGTGGATGTGCTCCGAGGCTCCTCGGAATCTCCATTCATTATTCATTGCTTTGTGTTTCTGGCTCTGATCTTTGCAGCTCCTTTCGTTCTCAGCGTTGGCAGTAAAGGCCCTCCAGAGCAATCCCTTCCTCCTCCTCCTCCTCCTCCTCCTCCTCCTCCTCCTCCTCCCCCATCCCGGGCTGTGTCACCCTCCCTGCAGGCTCTGCTCCCAGGGCTGCTTTGGGAATCGGATTTCCCTATGGATCAGAGAGAGATTGGAGGGAAAGCAGGAATTCTCCCTGTGAGCCTGGGGGAGATTCCCTTCTCCTGGCTCATTCCTGGGAGGTCTTGGTGCTCCGTGGGCAGTCAGGAGCCCTCGCTGCGCTGTGGGATTCCATCCTGGGTGTCCAGGGAATATTTCAGACCCAGCCTGGCCTCCAGCCCCTGCAGCTCCTGCGTGTGGCAGGACAGGGATTTGGGGCAAAGAACCCCAAAAGGTTGGATTTTAGCAGATTGTGCTGGCCCAGGGGAGCTCCAGGGGAGCTCAGAATGCCCAGACTGATCCCACGGGAGAGGCTCCAAACGCTCCCCTTGCTCCTGGAGCCGCGGCTGGGAGGGCACTGCCACCGAGGGCCCAGGGGCCGGGCAGGGGCATTCACTGCCCTGAAGGTCTCGGGGCAATCTCCGGGTGCCAGAATTGTCCCAGAGGGGCTGGAAATGCTCTTTGGCACTGTCCAGACCATGCCAGAGGATTTGGCTCCCTGGGGAGTTGCCGGCTGCTCACAGGGCCCATTTTGGGATGTCCGTGTGTCCCCGAGGGTGAGAGCAGCCCTGGCAGCGATCCAGGCAGCTCGGATTCCTCCCAGGCACGAGGGCAGGAGCAGGAAAAGGTGATTCCTGTGCCCTTTGTGCTGCAGCTGGGATTTCAGCCTCGGGAAAGGCTGGCTGGAAGTGAGCCCTTGTTTGACTCAGCCCGCGCTGAGCTCCTGCACCCAGCAGTGACGCAGGGCCCGCCGTGCCCATCCCGCCGTGCCCATCCCTCCGTGCCCATCCCGCGGTGCCCATCCCTCCGTGCCCATCCCACCGTGCCCATCCC
>NW_024581030.1:594482-596844 GCF_017639235.1 Corvus kubaryi
GTGCCCATCCTGCTGTGCCCATCCTGCTGTGCCCATCCCTCCGTACCCATCCCTCCGTGCCCATCACTCCGTGCCCATCCTGCTGTGCCCATCCCGCCGTGCCCATCCCGCTGTCCCCCCCCTTTGTGAGGAGTCCTTTGTCCTTTCTCTCGGCCTCGAACCTCACCCCTTCCTCCTGGAGAGCTTCTCCGAGGAGCAGCTCAGAGCCGAACTGGGACTGGAGAGCCCCAGAGCCGTTCCCGTTCTCCTGGCAGAGCCTCCAGGCGGGATCCTGCAAACCCGGCTGGGATCAGCCCCTGCCAGGGAATCCCGCGAAGGATCGCACAGAGCAAAGCAAAGGCCCCCGTGCCCTGCATGACCCGGAGGGCGAGGACGAGGGGGAGGGACCTTTCCCAAATTGTTCCTTCTTGGAGATCTGAATTTATCCCTTTGCCAAGGCCTCATCTTCCCTCAATCCTTTTGTGTTCCTGCTTCATCTGCAAATAAATCAACATCGTTTAAGCCTTGGGCACTCCGTGGTTTTAGATTTCATATTTTATTTTTTATTTTTTATTTTATTTTATATTTTACATTTAACTTTATATTTTTATTTCTTTTGTATTTTATATTTTTTTTTTATTTTTTATTTATTTTGTAACTTCTATTTATTAGCAGTCAGAGCTGCCTCCCTGTTTCTTCGGCACCTCTGTCCTTACCTGGCTGTGGGAGCTGGTTTAGGTCTGTCCCTGCACATCCAGGGCTCAGGATTCCCCCATTCCCAGCCTGGAGCCTCCGTCCTGTGGGAAATGTGGGATCCCAGCTCCAGCGCTGGCTTTCACTGGCATTTTGAAGAACCCAGGTACCACAGCCCGGCCCTGAGAGCAGAGAGAGCAGAATTTGTCACCATTTCTCTGGCACAGACGCTCCAAAGGGAGGTGGGGATTCCCTGGAACAGAAGTTTTGCAGGATGTGCCGGATTCCAGCAGCATTTTCCATGAAATCCTCACCACCCTGAATTCCAAATGCACTGAAACACCTGGGGGTGACCAAAGCAGGGCTGGAGCTCTGGAAAAATCCAATATTCCATCCGATTCATGGACAGCTTTGGGAAAAATCCGGTGAAGGGATTTTGGAAGGATTCTGTGGTGGCCGTAAGGTCCTGGTTGGTCTCAGAGGAACCAGAGCCCACCAGGGTTTTGCCTGACGTGTGGAAAAGGCCAAAACTTCCTCATGAAAGTGAGGCCTTTTCCTTTGGGGTGTGGAATTGGCTGTGGGGGTCACTGGGGCTTCCTGCGTTCCCCGGGGCTGCGGGGGCCGGTCCTTGTCCTGCCCCAAAGGCCACCCCACCATCGGTGCCCAGCTGGGGACGGGGCCACGGGGAGCCACCGCCTCTGCTGACACCCCCAGGAAAGGGTCTGAGATCTGGATTCTGGGGGAAAAGCCTCAGATTGGCACCGTTTTGGTGAAATCCTTTCCTGAGGGAATGCTCAGCCAAAGGTGAGACACAAAAGGGGCGACAACGCAGCCTGAACCTCAGAGCTCTGGCAAACGGGGTTCCAGAAATCCTTCTCCCGGAATATTGGCAAGAACAGTGGACCAGGAATGGAAAAGCTTCCCAGGGAGGCTTGGGGAGCATTCCGTGCCCTGGGAATCCATTGGAGGGTGGGGTTTTCTCCCGCTGACACCTCAGGACCAGCTGCTCTTCCGACTCCATCCCGGAGCCATGGAATGGGTCAGGCTGGAAAGGGCCTTAAGGATCACCCAGTGCCATCCGTGGGCACGGGCACCTCCCGCTGCTCCAGCCTGGCCTTGGGCACTGCCAGGGATCCAGGGGCAGCCCCAGCTGCTCTGGGAATCCCATCCCAGCCCCTCCCCACCCTCCCAGCCAGGAATTCCCAATTCCCAAGATCCCATCCAGCCCTGCCCTCTGGCACTGGGATCCATTCCCTCCATCCCTTGCCAAAAGCCCCTCTGCAGAGACTTTCTGTGGCTGTTTCTGGGACAGCAGCACCGAACACAAAACCTGTGATTAAAAGCAAAACAAGCCTGGTGTTAAAGGAGTCTGGAGCCCCTGGTAATTAATTTAAGATTAATGGGAACAACTGAGTTAAAACTCGGTGACGATAATTAGCAAGCGAATTACAACAAAGAAGAAGGCAACAACCAAAAGTAATTACAGTGTGCAGCCTCTGAATCCTGCTCTGCCTGGAAATCCCCCGAGGGCAGCGGGAGAGCGGCACTGCCTGGAGCTGGGGGGAGCAGCACAGCCACGACGGCCTGGAGTGCCCTGGGAGCCTGCTGGGATCCTGGGAGCCTGCTGGGATCCTGCTGGGATCCTGGGATCCTGCTGGGATCCTGCTGGGATCCTGGGAGCTCTGCTGGG
>NW_024581030.1:596854-597710 GCF_017639235.1 Corvus kubaryi
GGGACCCTGCTGGGATCCTGCTGGGATCCTGCTGGGATCCTGGGAGCCTGCTGGGATCCTGCTGGGATCCTGCTGGGATCCTGGGAGCCTGCTGGGACCCTGCTGGGATCCTGCTGCTGCTCCCCAACACAAACCTGGGCAGGGCTCCTGTGCAGAGCTAAAGAAAACCCAGGGAATTCCCTGGAAGCTGCCAAGGGAATGCTCTGGGCACAGGGAAGAGGAGGTTGGCTTTGGGTGTCCATCCCTCACTTGCACCCCTCAGCCCTCGGCAGTTCTGGTGGGGTTTGCTGGGGTTTCAGGGATTTCAGGAGCCCCGCGGTGCCGGCTGGGCACAGCCACAGCTCAGGGAAGGGGAGGATTCGCTGCCTGGGCTCTGCTCTTCCTCAGGGTTGGTTCTCAGGCCTTGGGTGTTTGGTCAAGGGAAAAGCCCGGACAGTTCTTGTGGAAATCAGGAATTCCCGTTGCTGTCCTAAGGAATTTCTGCTTTTTAATGCCCCAAACTGTGCCAGGGAGTTTCTCTCTGGCTGATTTCAGCATCCCTTTTCTCCCGAGTTTTTCCTACAGCTCTCGCAGGGGTTGTGTCCAGCATTTCACACCCGTGAGGAAATTGCCCGTGACGAGGTGAACAGGAGCACCCTGGGACAGTGGGAAGTGGCCCTGCCATGGCGGGGGTGGCCCTGGATGGGCTCTGAGGTCCCTTCCCACTCACACCATTCCATGATTCCCTGATTCTCTCATCTCCCATTATCCACTACAAAGAATCCTGGAATATCCTGGGCTGGAAGGGACCCCCGGGATCAGCCAGTCCCAGCCTGGCCCTGCACAGACACCCCAACAACCCCACCCTGGGCACCCC
>NW_024581030.1:597720-601610 GCF_017639235.1 Corvus kubaryi
CTCCCGATGCCCGCGGTGCTCAGTGCCCTCCGGTGCCCGAACTGACGGAGGGGCTGAGCCCGGGATGCGTCTCCTCGGTGGTTTTGGGAAGAGGGAGGAAGTTTTTCCATTGGGATCAACCCCCTCAGCGTGATCCTGAACCCCCTGAAGGGATAAAACCCCACAAAAGTTGGGTTTAATGCTCCAAACCCCGGGAGCGCTGGGCACGAGGGGTCCCGCGTGGCTTGGGGTGACTCCCGGTGACAGTCGGGGCGTGGGAGGAAGCAGCGGGGCTGGAATTGATGCCAGGGATGTGCCAGGAGACGCAGCTTCCCTGGCAGGGTGGGTGCAGCTTCCCGGCACGGGGGATCCAGGATTTGGGGCAGGAGATTTCAGGTTCTGCTGCTGCTGCTTTTCCTTTCAAAACCTCCTGGCTCGGCTGGAAAATCCATCCCAGTTCTGCTCCAGGGCACCAAACGTCACCCGGCCTTTGTCCCCTGACCCAGGGGATGGAGGGGACAGGGAGGGGCTGTCCCCAGGGAACGCAGCCCATCCCGAGCCCAGCACACGCGGATGAAGCTTGGGAGGCTCCCAGTGCCAAGGACAGCCCTGTGGGGAGAGGACGAACTCAAAGGGGTTCAGGAGAGGAATTCCCAACGTCCCTTTGGCTCTTCCTGACAGGAAAACCTTCCCTGCCCAGGGGAATCATTTCAAACCTGAGCTCTCAGGGTGATAACGCAAAGTTTTATCACGTGCCTGATGCGAGAGCCGCGTCCCAGCTTGGACCAGCTGCAGCTGGGATAGGCTGGGATAGACTGGGATGGGCAAAGGCTCGTGGCTGGATGGAGATTGTGCAGCAGCCAGGCTGGGGATGGATGAAAAGCAGGGAATTCCCTCGTTCTCCCAGATGAGGAGCGCACCTGCTCAGGGGACGGCAGTGATGTGCTCTGAGCTTGGAATCTGCTCCACCCCACCGGGAGCATGGAATGGGTTGGGCTGGGAGAGCTTAAATCCCACCCAGTGCCAGCCCCACCCCTGGCAGGGACACCTCCCACTATCCCAGGCTGCTCCCAGCCCCAATGTCCAGCCTGGCATTGGACACTGCCAGGGATCCAGGGGCAGCCCCAGCTGCTCTGGGCACCCTGTGCCAGGGCCTGCCCACCCTCCCAGGGAACAATTCCTTCCCAATCTCCCATCCAGCCCTGCCCTCTGGCACTGGGATCCATTCCCTGTGTCCTGTCCCTCCATCCCCTGTCCCCAGTCCCTCTCCAGGTTTCAGCTCAAGCTGTGGAGCCCTGAAATGTCAATGGGCACCACAAAGCCACTTGTCCCACTGGGAGGGGACATCGTCCCTGGAGGTGTCACCCCTCCCGAAGGGAAATCCAGGGCTTTGTCCGTGGATTCACGGAGCTGTCCTGGAAGCACCAGGGTGACGGGTGGCCAAGATCTCAGTGTGGAATGTCCCTCCCACCGAAACTTCTCCACTGCTCAGGACCCAGAGCCATCCCCAGCCCATTATCCCCCAAAACCTACTTCTAGTGCTTTCCTGGGAGCCACGGGATCCTGGGAAGGGGCTTAACTCACGGAAAGACATCCAAGGCGTCCATCCATCCTGCTGCTCCAAGAAATAAAGCCTGACACGGAATCTGCAAGGCCCAGGCTGTGCTGGTGGCTCCGTGTGGCTCCCTCAATCCTCCCTGTGGAGCACAGCTTGGTTTGGAATCTCTGCAGCTGCCCGGGCTCCGGGCCTTTCCTCGGCAGGATCAAACAATCCTGATCCTGCTGCTTTCCTCCTCCACCACCTGGGAGAGTTTTCCAGCCCTAGGAGGGTTTTTGTGGAATATCCCCAAGTGGGCACGGGCATGGATTTGGAATGACCTCAAAAAGGGAGATTTAAATGAAAATGATGCCCAGGATGCTCCCGGTTTCCCATCCGGAGGGGAAGAGTGCCTGGTCCCTGCAGACAGCCAGGAACAAGCACCGACAGGGAAGCACTGAGCTGATTAACAGGGTCTGGTTAATTGATTTCAATCACAGAGCAGGCAGCAGAGTAAGCGCCACAGAAAGGATCCTTTAATCAGCAGCCTCGGGGTTTGCCCTGAGCTGGCACCTGCTGGGACGCTGGAAACGTTCCCCATCTCCAGAGGAATTCCAGCAAAGCCGTTCATTGCTGGCGTCTCCACATCCTGGGAAACTCCCCGGGAGGAGGAGAGTGGCACCAGCACCTGAGGAAGGGGAGAGGATGGAGCCGGGAGCTGCAGGGAGGGAAAACGGGAAGGAGGCTTTTCCCAAAGTGCCTGATGCTCCCTGGAAGGGCAGTGGGGCACGGAGGTGCCGCGGGCCACACAGCAGCTGCAAATCCTGCTGAGGACCAGGGCGACTCCCAGAGGGGTTTTCCTGACGGGAAAATGGAGCTGTGGCTCTTGGGGAATTTTTGCCCCAGGCACGGGAATCTCCTGTTGCAGCAGCACTTTGGGATGGAGCATCTCCCAGTCCAGCAGGGAGGGGGAAAACTCAGGAGAGGGGGAAAGAAGCAACGTCCTGAAGGTCGCTCAGCAGAAAGGGATGGGAGGAGGCCCCGGGGTGTCCCCAAGCCCTGGGACTCTCCATGGGCTCAGGGAAGACAACAGCAATGACAATAGAGCTGGAAAGGCAACAAAACCCTAATCCTAATCACAATCCCTGCCTGGTTTCCCTGGAATCCCATCCCTTCTGCATCCCAGGATGGCTGGGACCTGCCTGGAGAGAAATCGGGCTCAGCTCCAGCCTTGTCCAGTTTATTTTGCTTTGGAAGCGCTGCTTCCATTTCAGGAAAAGCAAAAATTCTACAAGGAGAGGCTTCCCTGGTTCAGGGCTTTTTCCTACCTAGGAGTGGGAAAAGGAGCTCTGGATCCTGGAGAATGGTTTTCCTGTGGGGAAGGGAAGCAGCGCCCAGCACAGCCCTCTCTGAAGGAAGCAGGAAAATCATCTCAGTGAGCGAAGAGCAGAGCCCTGTGTGTCCCGCAGGGAACAAACCCTTGTCCCCACGGAGCCACCAGGAATGAGACTGGGACAAACCCCACTGAGGACGTGAGCCCCGTAAGGAGAAAGGAGCCTTTTCCAAGCTTGAATCCGCAGGAATTCTGCTCAGGGGAAGGTCCTCGGTGACACCCACGGTGTGAGGAGGCTCAGCTGTCACCCGCAGCTGAGCTTTGCCTGGGGTGCTGTGGTGAAGCCACCGGAGGGGAACATCATCGTCCCTTTTCCTGCCCATCCCGATGCCTTCACTGGACAGACAGGGACTATACAGGACACAGACTGCCCCAAAATCCTGGAAACCTCCCCAGAACCATGGGAAAATCTGCTGGGATGAGAGACAGCAGCTACACCTGCAGTGAGGGTGGGATGCCAGCCCGGGGATGGACTCAGCAGCTGAGGAATTCCCGGATACGGAGTGGGCCCTGAGCATCTCTGAGTGTCCAGAAATTCCAGCCTTTCCCGGGATTTCACTGAGGGTTACCAGCGGCTCAAATCGCCTGGGACGGGTTTTTGCTGCCTTTATTGAGGTGTCAGCGCTGCCGAAGGGTTTCAGTGATGGTTCCAGCCCAGGTGCGGCTGCAGAGCCGGAGGGTTTGCAAACACACCCCTAAACCCTCATTCCATGCGGGCCCGGAGCGTTCCCCGCCAGGACTGAGGAATTTAAGGGGAATTTGGGGGATTTCGGGGCTTTCGCGCCGTCCCGAGCGCGGAGCGCCGGTCCTGCAGCGCCCCCTGGCGGCCTCGCCGCGGGACAGCCGCGACCCCCGGGACAGCCGGGGCTAACGGGGCCAACGGGACAGCCGGGGCCAACGGGACAGCCGGGGCTAACGGGACAGCCGGGGCCAACGGGACAGCCGGGGCTAACGGGACAGCCGGGGCTAACGGGACAGCCG
>NW_024581030.1:651610-659646 GCF_017639235.1 Corvus kubaryi
CATGGGGTGGGATGGGATCCATGGGGTGGGATCTGTGGGGTGGGATGGAATGGGATCCATGGGATGGGATCCATGGGGTGGGATGGGATGGGACGGGATGGGATCCATGGGATCCATGGGATGGGATCCATGGGGTGGGATGGGATCCATGGAATGGGATCCGTGGGGTGGGATGGGATGGAGACAGGGAGAAGGGAAGCTCAGCATGGGGAGATGGAAGCTGGAGGGAAAGCTGTTCCTGTCTACGGGGCTATGGGGGCGATGGCCCCCATGGTGACCTTACCCGCTGCTGGGGGGACGCCGGGTCCCACTGTGCCGGTGGCGCTGGGGGGCGGCGGGGGGGGCACAGCTCTGCTGGAGCGGAGCAGGGACAGGTGAGCGATGCAGTGACGGTGTCCCTGTGTCCCCCCTGCGGCTGGCAGCGCTGCCACGCCGAGGC
Source organism: Corvus kubaryi (assembly GCF_017639235.1). Classification (NCBI taxonomy): domain Eukaryota; kingdom Metazoa; phylum Chordata; class Aves; order Passeriformes; family Corvidae; genus Corvus; species Corvus kubaryi. The sequence continues at coordinate 652,050 of NW_024581030.1, forward strand.
CAGCGTGTGGCAGGTGGCACCGAGCCCCTGTCACTCACCGCTCGTCCCCAGGTGAGGAGCGCAGGAACCGCACGGGCACCGGAGCCGGGCCGGGAGCAGGACCGGGGTAGGGGATGTAGTGATGGTGGAACACCACGGCCTCCTCCTCCTCGCCCTGCGAGGGCCCCGCCGGCGCCTGCGGGGAGGGGCAAGGGCAGGAGGGACAAGGGCAGGGCTGGGCCGGCCCCGGGGCTCCCGGAGCGCCGCTGCCCAGGGGTCACCCCCGGCTGCTCCCCTGGCTGGGCTCGGTGCCACACAAAGCCCCGGGGGCAGGGGGGTGGCGGCCCCGCAGGTGGGACCGAACCGCCGCGGGAAGAGCCTGTTTGGTGCGCCCGGGAGCCGTCTGAGCCGGCCCTGCGCTGGTGGCACTGCGGGGCAGGGGGCAGTGCCAGGCGGTGCCAGCTGGCAGCGAGCTCGGCCCTGCCCCGGGAGCAGCGCTGCTCCCCCCAGGAGATGAGTTGCATGGTTAAATGCCAGCCCCTGCCTGAGGGGCTGTGCTTCCAGAGGGCCCCGGCCCTTCCCAGCTGGGCTGAACCTCGGCCCAAGGGCCTGGACGGGGTCTGAGCTGTCCCAGCTGGGGCTCCAACCACGGCCGAGAGCCCCAAACCCCAAAGGGCTGCACTGAGCTGGGCTGGGACCCCCCAGGTGCTGCACCCAGAGGGTTCCAAAGCGGGATGTGGGGATCCCGCTCTCCTGGACAGCCTTGGGAAGGTCCCTCTGCCCCCTCTTTGGTCCCTTTGCCCCCTCTTTGGTCCCTCTGCCCCCTGTTTGGTCCCTCTGCCCCCTGTTTGGTCCCTCTGCCCACCCAGCCCCCCTGAGGCTCACCTGGGCAGGGGCTGGGGCTGGCCCCACGCCGGGGGATGTCAGAGCTGCCACGGCCAGGCCGTGCATCAGCAGCTGGTGCATTTGGGAGCTCTGAATCAGCATCAACTCCATCAGATCTGCCGGAGAATTGGAGATTCTGCATCAGAGAGGGAGCAGGTGGAGGGCAGGAGGGCACAGCCCGGGCTGAGTGCCTGGGATGGGGCGGCCCCGGGGCTCCTCCCTGTTCCCAAGCAGTGGGAGCAAAGCCAGACTTCCCCCACGCCCATCTGGAAGCCCCGGGTGATGTTTAAAAATTATTTGGCTTGGATAAAGCTCGAAATTTGCCAAATTTGAGCCTTTTCTTCCCTGCAAATGTGACTGAACATCTGGGCTGGCTCACACGGGGTGGTTACTAGGGCTGGAGGCACCAGACTTTCCACCCATTCCAGGGAGAATTTTTCCAGCCCTGGAAGTGCTCAGGGGCTTGGGAAGCGCCTGCCCTGGCACCAGCTGGCAGAGGCAGTGACCTTGGGTGGCACTGAGCATGCCAGGGTCAGCTCTGCTCTGTGTACAGGGGCTCAGAGCCCCCCGAAGGGGCAGGAGCTGGGGCTGGACCACTGGGGGTGATCCCTGGATCCCAATCCCCACTCCTGGGAGCTGGATCCAGGAGAGGAGCAGGGTGGGGATGCTCAGAGCCTCCTCCACCCCTGCCTGGCTCCACAGGAGGAGCTGGCCCAGGGCAGTGTCCCTGTCCCCTCGGCTGGGTGGCCACACTGGGGGTGGCTGCTGAGGCCAATCCCCATAGAGGAAACACCAAATCTGGCGCTGCATCCCCAAAAAGCATCCCCATTTTCTGCAGGTGTGAAATCCCCCTGGAAAATTCCCATAAACCTGTTGGATTCCCCTGAGATCCTGTTGGCTTCATCCACCCAGGGCAGCTGGGGCTGCCCCTGGATCCCTGGCAGTGCCCAAGGCCAGGCTGGATGACACCTGGAGCACCCAGGACAGTGGGAGGTGTCCCTGCCAGGGCAGGGGTGGCACTGGAGGGGCTTTGAGGTCCCTTCCCACCCAAACCATTCTGGGATTCCCTGGTTCCATGACCTGGAGCTGGGGTAAAGAAGGGTTTGGACCTTCCCATACCCCATGTGCCGGATCCCCAGAGGCTCCAGAGCTGCAAGGCTGGGCCCCCAGGACACCAGGAGGTGGCTGACCCTCAAGCAGGAGCATCCCAGCACATCCTGGGACTCTGCTGAGCCGGATCCAGGAGCATCCCAGCAGCCAGGAATTGAACCGGGCTGGGACACGGAGTGCTGGCAGCTCTGAGTGGATCCCACCCGTCCCACAGGGGCCAGGCTGGGGCTCTCTTTCCTTTCCACGCTGATTTTCAGCATCATTTTTCCTCCCCGGATTTTTAAGGGCAGCTCCACCTTCCCCCTCCCCACAGCACGAGGTCACTTTGCCCATGGTGTGTCCCTGGTGACCCCAGACCCTGTCCCTGGTGACCCCAGACCCTGTCCCTGCTGTCCCCAGTGACCCCAGACCCTGTCCCTGCTGTCCCTGGTGACCCCAGCCCCTGTCCCTGGTGACCACAGCCCCTGTCCCTGCTGTCCCCAGTGACCCAAACCCCTGTCCCTGCTGTCGCCCCTCAGCCCAGATTGCTGCAGCCTGGGGGGGCACAAAGTTGGGTGAAGCCCCTCTGGACACAGCCCAGGGTTCCAATCCCCCCTCGCAGTCCCAAGGAGCCCGTGGCACCCCGCCTTTCCCTGGGGATGCCCGCAGGAAATGGAGTTTTGGAGAACAAAATCGGGTGAGTTTAAAAAAAAAAAAAAAAAAAATCCAGCCCCAAACTGTTCCCCGGGAGCATCTTGGAGCCCAGACTCGGTAAAACCCCCCAAAATCCCATCCCGTGGGGCCGAACTCCATCCAAGGACGGGATGGACGTTCCGAGTGTGGCTCAGCCCCCTCTCACCCTGGAAAAGGCTGGGAAAGAGAAGCGGCTGAAGCCCGGCCGGGTTTAGCGCTGCCCTCTCCCCGCCCTGCCCCACGCACCTCCCCGGCCGGGCGGGGGTCCCGCGGGGGCGGCCCCGGGCCCCGGGAGCTGCTGGAGGATCAGAACCGGCGGCCTCGACACGGGGGCGGCTCCGGGGGGGGATCCCACGGAGCGGAGCTGGAAGGAAAAACCCGGGATTGCAAATTCCTGGGGCGGGAGAGGACAGAGGGGACAGGGCTGGTGGCAGGAGGGAGAGAGGGGACAGGGGTGGTGGCAGGAGGGAGGGGACAGGGGTGGTGGCAGGAGGGAGAGAGGGGACAGGGGTGGTGGCAGGAGGGAGGGGACAGGGGTGGTGGCAGGAGGAACAGGGGGCCCGGGGGGAGCAGGACGCGAGCCCTGGAGAAGGGAATGGTCGCTCTCCCCTGGTTTACCCGGGGACACCGCCCTCCCATCCTGGGTGACTTCCAGACCCGGAGAGTCCCCACCTCGGGGGACACGTCCCTGTGCCGGGATGGCCGCTCGGGGTCTGCAGGGCGCCCCAGTGCGCACCCAAGTCCCCGAGCCCAACCTCTCTCCCCTCCCGCCCCGTCCCATCTCCCACCCTCATCCCACAAATCCAGAAGCAGGAGCGCTCCCGGGGCTCACCCCGTGTGGGACGAGGAAGGTCCCGGCTGGGGGGTCCCCCCAGAGCCCGCGGGGGTCCCCGGCTGCTCCCCGCTCCATGGTTCGGGTGCGAGGGGAGCGGAGCTGCGGGAGCCGGGATCGTCTCCAGGGCTCCTGGGAGAAACAAACCCTGCCCGGAGGGAGGCCCGGCCGGGCCAGGAATGTCCCCGGGCTGGTTTTCCCGGCAGGAAATCCCCGGGAAAGGTGCTGGGGATACCGGACTGGGGTGTCCGTGTGTCCCCTCGGGGCTGGGCCGTGTCCCCGACCCTGTGCCTCGGGGGGGGGGGGCCGCGGGCAAGGAGCAGTTAATGGGATCTGAGCCTCATTAGGGAAGGGGAGGGGCCTTGGGTTAATGAAGTCTCCTCAAAATTGGGGATGCGACCCTCAAAGTCTCCCCTAAAATTTGGCTGGTGACTCCAGAGACCTCCAAAATTCTCAACCAAAACTGGGGCTTGGAACCACAGAAACCTCCTCAAAAACTCCCCAAAATTGGGGATGGGACCCCCAGAGACCCCCGTAAAATTGGGGATGGAATCATCAAACACCTCCCCTAATACCGGGGACGGCACTTTTGGGAACCCCCAAAAGCCTCCCCAGAACTGGGGACGGGACCCCTAAAATCTCCCCACTGCCGGGGATGGGACCCCCAGAGACCCCCCCAGAATACGGGTGGGGACCCCGGGACCCCCACCCTGGGGCTGGTCCCCGGGATGTCGCTGAGCCTCGGTGCCAGGGGTGCCCAGGCTGTCCGTGCCAGGCGCCGTGGGGCTGTCCCGCAGCTCCTGCGCCGCGTCCCCCTGGATGAGCGACCACGGCATTCCCCGCGGAAACCCGGGAATGTGCCGGCAGCAGAGCCTGGCTCAGCCTGCTGCTGGAGCCTCCCCAAAATTTGGGATGAGATCCTCAGAACCCCCCCCCCCCGAAAAAAAAAAACAACCTGAGGATGGGACGTCCAAACGTTTTCCCGAAAATTTGGGTGGGAACCCCAGAGGCCCCCAAAAGTCCTCCCAAAATTGCGGGTGGGAACCACAGAGCTCGCCCCCAAAATGTCCCCGAAATTGGGGATGGGACCCCCGGAGACCCCTGCCGCGGGTCCTTCCCAGGATATTCCCAAGAGGATTCGTGCCCAGCAGGGCACAGCCGGCTCCTGTTTCCCCCCGGCGGAGAGCTCAGCGTGTCCCAGCTCATCCCAGGAAATCCCGGGAATGGGGAATCTGCAGAAAACATTGAATTCCAGCAAAATCCACTTTGTCCGCCCAGAGACCGCAACCGATGCCAGCCCCCCGGCCTCAGGCGCCTCCCCCAGCAGCGCTTCCCGGGCCGCTCCTCCGGGAGATTTCCATGGATATCCCATCCCAGATCTGCCGTGCCCCGGCAGCTCCGGTCTGGGAGCTTTTCCCAGGGTTCCAGCGCGTGGCCAGCTCTGCTTGGAACGCATCTCTCCCAAAACTCTCGTTCTGCCCCAGAGCGGCACCGGAGACCCCCCAAACTCCAGGGAGGAGCTCCGAGCCCGGCTGCCTCAGCCCCCCAGCCCTTGGCTCCAGTCCGGGCTATTTTCTGCTTGATTGGATTTTCCTCTGTGTTCCTCATTTTCCCAACCCCCTCTGGATTGCTTTTCTGCCTTTTGTTATCATCCTAAATTCCCATTATTTGCCCATTTAATTACTGTGCTGCTTCCTGCCCGTTTTGGCAGAGCCCGGCTGGGCTGATCCCGATCTTCTCTCCCCTCAGGAGGGATTCAAACACCGGGATGAGGGGTCTGAGGGAGCCTCGTGCCAGGCGTGGGACATGAAGGGTGACAGGGACCTGCTCAGAATGTCCTCAGCCCCCCCCAGGGCAGCCTGAGACCGTGGGGGGGGGGGGGGGGGGTCATTATTGAAAGAGAAGGAGAAGGAGAAATGGGAATTTGGGAAGTTTTCTGGAGCCAAAGCAAGCACCACCAAGGCTGGGCCCAAGTGTGTTGTGCAGCAGGGCCGGGCTCAGGCTGGGCTCGGCTCTGAGCTGTGCCTGGCTCCCGCCTGTCCCCTGTCCCTTTTCAATGCCCCCAGAACATCCCATCAGCCCAGCTCCCAAACCTCTTCAAAGCTCAGGGTCACGGAATTGGGGCTGCAGGTCAGGGTGGGCACAGTCCAGGGCAGGAGCTCTCCTGGCCCTCTGGAGGAGCAGGAGGAGGAGCAGGAGGAGGAGCAGGGGGATCCACGGCCAGAGGGATCCGAGTGGCAGGACAGGAACTGGCCAGGAAAGCAGAGCCTGGGCACAGGGAAGTGCCAACATCGAGGCAGCTGGGATGGGGACAAAGGCAGCTGTGCTGTCCCCAGGACACCGCCTGGGTCACCTTTCCTAGGTAGAAACGATACTCCAGCCGGAGGTGCCACCTCTGCTGCCCCCCTCATCTGAGAGACCCACACTGGGAACGGCGGCAGCCCTGCACCGGTTTGTGTTCCCACCTCGGAGCGACTGGTGGGACACATGAAACATCCACTGGGAAAACCCAGGCGAGATCTGGGAAAGCCCAGCGGGGACCAGAGGATTCCAGCTGTCCCCTGGAAGAGCCACCCAATCCCAGGATGAGCCGTGTGCCAAGGACACCCCGAGGATGCCCAGCAGGTGATTTGCTCCCTTTGGAAGCTCTGGAACCCCTCTCTCACAGCAGCTCTGGGATTTCCTCTTCTGGAAAGCCTCCAAGTCTCCCGCTGCAGCCACCCCAGGGCCGGGATCTCAGCTCCGGCCCTGCTCAGGCACCGGGTGGCTCCCACCACGAATTTTGTTTTTCAGGACCAAGGCCTTGGAACGGGGTCAGTCCCCGGGGACCAGGAGGGACAAGGACCCTCTGCCACCCCTTGGGCCGTGTGGGTGCTGCTCCAGCTGCTGGAATGGGATCAGCCGGATCCAGCCCCTCTCTGCAGGGCATCAACAAACTTTGGCTAAGTAAGAGAGCAGAGGCAGGCAGGGCACGGTGGCCGGTCCGACCGGGAGCACCGGGAGCACCGGGAGGGTGAGGAATGGAGCCGGGATGAGCCGTGCTCTGACACGGCGGCAGTGACACCCAGAGCTGCCCTGGAGGTGACAGCACATCCCTTGTGGACTTCCCTTCCCGAGAAACCACCCGGAGCCAGAGAGATTCCCAAAGTGAGGAAACCCCGGCAGGATCAGCAGCCACGCCCAAGAGCCGGGGAAGGTGAGGAAAGCACCGCTGAGGCAACACATCCCCCCAGCCCCTGCTGCCTCCCAGGAGCTGCAAAAACAGTCCCAGACCAGTCCCAAACCAGTCCCAAACCAGTCCCAGACCAGTCCCAGACCAGTTTGTCACTGCGCACGGGGACAAACCCCGGCCACGGGCGGCAGTGTGGGAGCTGCGGTCCCCGGGCTGTCCCCATCCCGCTGTGGCACCCAGGACACGCCTCCGGGGACGCTCCGTGTGTCCGGGACCGTGAACGGGTTTAAGCTCCTCATTTTGAACGAGAACTGCAAAAATCCCCTTTCCCTTTCCAGGAGCTCTCACGCTGCCCGTGCTTTGATCTTCATCGTCCCCAAGCTGTCACCCAGCCATCGAGGGCTCCTCTTCCTCCGAATTTCCCTTCCCAGACTTGTTTCCTCGCACGGAGCCCAAAATCCAGGCAGGGGCAGCCGGAGCGGGGCGTGGACCCCACTGGGCTGTCACAGCACAGTCGGTGATCCCAGCCCTCCCTCACTGAGCAGGAAGATTCCTGTCAGTGCCTTCCTCTGCTTTGGGAACGCCGAGTCACCCCCAGCTCCCGGCGGGACGGGTGGGAACGCCCGCGGGGCAGCCCCTGGGGACATTCCCTGGGGACCCGGCAGGGACACAATCGGCACACAGGGGCCGTGCTGCCACACGGCAGCCCGGGGCAAATCCTCCTGTCCTGTCCTGTCCTGTCCTGTCCTGTCCTGTCCTATCCTATCCTATCCTATCCTGTCCTGTCCTGTCCTGTCCTATCCTATCCTATCCTGTCCTCTCCTCTCCTCTCCTCTCCTCTCCTCTCCTCTCCTCTCCTGTCCTATCCTATCCTGTCCTGTCCTATCCTATCCTATCCTATCCTCTCCTCTCCTGCCCTATCCTATCCTATCCTATCCTATCCTATC
>NW_024581030.1:659656-702219 GCF_017639235.1 Corvus kubaryi
CTATCCTATCCTATCCTATCCTATCCTCTCCTCTCCTCTCCTCTCCTGTCCTATCCTATCCTCTCCTGTCCTGTCCTATCCTGTCCTGTCCTGTCCCCTCCGCCGGTCACCGCTGTCCCTGTCACTGTCGCATGGAGGGACGCAGCCACCCCATACGGGACCGCCCGGTGGGAGCCCAGAGCTCCTCATTTCTTTCCCCCTGGCTCCTGCCAAAGGGGACAATGAGCCGAGGCCAGCAGGGCTGGGCAGGTCGTCCCAGCGGGAAGGGGGTCAGGCCAGCAGCGCCTGTCCCAGCTCCTCCTCGCTGCGGGAAGATCGGGAGCAGCTCGGGAATGTGAGGGTTGGGAATCACCCGAAGGACCCCAGGGCTCTCCATCCTCCTGGGAAAGGGGAGAGGGGTTCCCACCCCGCACCGAGGCTGTCCCGATTTCCTCTGGCGTTGCCACCAGCCCGGCCACCTCCCAAGCTGGGGACAAACCCCGCAGCCCAAATTGGCCTTGTGGGGACACCGGGGGTACCTGGAGGTCACCCCCACCCCAAAGCAGCCCCCGCGGGGCGGTGCCGGTGGAGGGCACGGGGTTCTTGCAGCAGGGACGCTTTAATTCGGGTTTAATTCGGGCTTTAGGCTCCGTCCCAAGTGCTTATGGGCTGCTGGACAATTAGATGGTTAATTAGGGTGGTTCCATTTGAGATGTTAATGAGCCTGGCCCGGCCGCGGCAGCTTTGGTGTCAGCCTAACCCCGGGCTCAGCCTTTGCCTCCTCACTGCGGCAAGCGAGGGCTCGGAATTCCCGCGGGCCCGCTTCTCCCACCCGCGGCTTTTAGGGTGATCCCATTTACAGAGAAATTCTCAAGGAGACCCCCCCCAAAACTGCGAATGGGACCCCCAGAGACTCCCCCGAAGTTGGGAATGGGACCCCTAAGCTCTCCTCAAAATTGGGGATGGGACACTCAAAGTCTCCCCTGAACTGGGGATTGGACTCCCAGAAGCTCCCCTCAAAACTGGAGATGGGATCCCCCAAACTTCTCCAATAATATTGGGAATGGGTCTCCAAGAAACCCCCAAAAATCTCCCCAAAACTAGGGATGGGACCCCTAAAGTGTCCCCTAAAGTTTGGGTGGGAACCCCAGAGACCCCCCCCAAACTTTCCCCAAAAATGGGAGTGGGAACCCCAAAGTGTCCCCAAGACTGGGAATGGGACCTCTAAATTCTCCCCAGTGTTGGGGACGGGACCCCCAGAGACTCCTCCAGAAAGTGGGTTGGGACCCCCAAAGTGTCCCCAAAATTGGGTATGGGACCCCTAGAGATGTCCCCAAAATATGGGTTGGGACCCCCAAAATATCCCCAAAATTGGGAGTCCCATTATTAAAATCATTAAAACGGTGACGTTTGAGCCAGGACTCCCCTTGCTCGGGGGGCTGGGGCTCTCCCTCAGGGAGAATTCTAGAAATACATTGATTTTACATATCCGCAGCGCATATCTATATGGATTTTATAGAAATTTCTATATTTACAGAGACATATTTTTATTTTTTTCTATAAGAAGAGCCCAGGTGATGCTCGAGGCTCTGATCCAAGGGCAGCCCCATCCCTGGGGGACATTCAGGAACACCGCTCCCGGTGTTCCCTGCTCTGTGTCCATCCCAGGTTGTTCCTGGGGTCCCCCAAACCCTGCTCTGCTCTGGCACCGACCGCACCCGGCACCCACCAAAACCCCAAAATCATGACCCCAAACCCAGAGCTGGGCAGAGCTGGGGTCGTTTTGCGGAGCGGGTGGGGCTGTCACACCCCCACAGCCCATCCCAGGACTTTCTGGGCAAGGGGGAGTTTTGGGGAGGGGTTCGGGGGTGTCCCCGGAGGAGGGGCAGGGTGGGCACGGGGACACGGCTGCGACAGGGACGCAGCGCTGCCGGTCACCCTGGGGCCAGCGGATCCGCGCTGGGCAGGGCTGGAAGGAGCGTCCCTGTCCCCGCCTGGGCACGGATGTGACCCTTGGCACCCCTCACCCCATCCCGGCTGCGCCCCCACCTCCCACAGCCTTTCTCCAGCGCTTTTCCAGCCCGGCCGCACCCAGGGAGCCGGGAAGGGCTCGGTGTCCCCGCTGTGCGTGCCCCGGGGCCCAGCCGCGGGTCCCGTGTCGCCGGTGGGTGCGGGGGGCAGAGCCAGCCTGGGGGGCAGTGCCAGCCTGGGGGGCAGGACCAGCCTGGGGGTCCCTCCCGAGCTGCTCCATCCAACCCCGGCGTGGGGAGGGGAGCGGAGGGAGGAGCTCCAGATCCCAGATCCCAAATCCCGGAGCGGTGACATCCCGGCTCGCGGACAGCCCCGGCAGGGGGGGACAGCGGCAGGGGACAGCCACACCCGGGCGGCACCGAGAGCCGCGGCAGGGAAGGGTCCTGAGGGCCACGGGGCAGGGCTGGGGAGGGAAGGGGGAGAGGGGAGGAAGGTGCTGGGGCACCCCCAGGTCACGCAGGAGGAGCCGGGCTGTCCCCAACCCCTCGGGGACACAGCCGGGACCGCTCTGGGTGCAGCCATGGCGGGTCCCTGGCAGCCCCCCCGGCCCCGCTCGCTGCTGCTCCTGCTGCTCCTCCCCACGCTGCAGGTGAGTGGCCCTGGGGAGAACGCGGGGACAGGGCGGGGGGACCGCCAGCGCCAGCCACCCCAGGGCCCGGGAGCGGTGACGGATCCTCCTGCCCAGGGTGGGAGCTGCCCATCCCATCCCATCCCATCCCATCCCATCTCATCCCATCCCATCCCATCCCATCCCATCCCATCCCATCCCATCCCACCCATCCCATCCCATCCCATCCCATCCCATCCCATCCCATCCCATCTGTTGTGCTCCCGACCCGGGGGACGCCCCGAGCCCCCCCTGGGCACTTTCCCACAGCTCCTGGGGACAATGAGGTGCCAAGGGTGGTGCTGGGACCCCGCAGGACCGGGCAGCGCTCAGGGCAGAGGTCCCAGGGGTTCAGATCCCAGGGGTGATCCCGTGGGAACGGATCCTCCATCCCACACCACTCCCAGGTCCTGCACCCCTCGGAGGAGCCCAAACTCCCTGGGGAGCATCCACAGGCACAAGGATTGGGGTGGCAGGGGATGCAGGGCACAGGGACAGCCGTGGGTGTTCCCCATCCTGGGACAGAGCCGTGGGAACGGCTGGCACCAAATCCCTGCGGGAATGGGGGGGACATGGGGGTGGGTGTGCTGCCAGAGTGAGGGAAACACCCCTGAACCCAGGCTGCTCCAGGGGAAGGGGGGAAAGGGAAGGGAAAAGGGAAAAGGGAAAAGGGAAAAGGGAAAAGGGACAAGGGAAAAGGGAAAAGGGAAAGGGAAAGGAAAAGGAAAAGGAAAAGGAAAAGGCTGGGCTGTGGGAGCACTGGAGGCTTGGAGGGTTTTAGAGGAGACCGATGGCATCAGGCCCCTTCTGGGGGGAAACTGAGGCACAGCAGGAACTCTCTGCCCTGCAGGGAGCTCGGAAGGAGCCCTGCACATTCCCTGCTCCTGCTCCAGCATCCAGGCCCTGCTGCCATAAACAGCAAGTCAAACCCAGCAGCTCTGCAGCCAAAAGGGGCTGAGACCCCTCTGCCCCATCCGGGTCCTCCATCACTGGCAGGAATTCCTGGGCCTTCCCGGTGCTGTGCCCGGAGCCATCCCCAAAATGCCTTTTCCAGGCTGGAAATTCCCTTGGAATCTTGTGTTCAGCAGGAAAAGGAAACAAAATCTCCTGGGGGAGGTGAAGGGACCCTAAGGAGTGGCTGCAGAGCCAGGACAGGGCAGGGCAGGGCTCAGCCAAGGGATGCTCCATGTTCCACGCTCCTCTCCCTTGGGAAGTTCATGGATCCACCCTCATCCCTCTGTTTCTCCAGCTTTTACATCTCTGCTGCCTCACCTAAAACAATTGGCACCCCAGTCCCAGGTCTGGGCCCCAAATCCCTGGCCCAGACATCCTGAATCTGGATGGTGCAGCCCCCACTGCATCGCCCTGGGCAGGGATGCTTGGGAATGGACACGGGTGGGAATAGGCTCGGGAATAGGCTCAGATCCTCAGGAATTGGCACTCAGAATTCCTGGCCTGCTCTCAGTTCAGCCTCAGTCTCCCATTCTCCAGCTGGGAGCTGAGGAGGCAAATCCCAAAGTGGCGATTCCCAGACAATCCAATCCCTGCACACTGAGCCACCACAGCTCTCACATTTTTGGGATCCGGACGTTCTCCCTGGTGTTCCCATCACCAGAACTGGGAATGCGGGGTTTGCCATGCCCGCATCCCACTGGGATAGCGGGAGGTGCCGGTGCCCATGGCGGGGGGATGGAATGGGATGGGATTTGGGGTCCCTTCCAACCCAACCCATCCCACAGCTCCGTGATTGTCCTGGCTGCCCTTTCCCCCTCTCCCAAGGTGCGAGGGACTCATCCCGACTGCTCCGTCGTCCTCCACTTCCAGAAGCGAGAAGCGGAATGTCTGGAGAGGATCCGGAGCGAGAGCCAAACCCCTGGGCAGGAAGGTGAGGCTGAGCCTGGGATCAGCTCCCTCGGGAGCAGGGAGGAATTCCTGAGGGGTCCCTGGAGGGTGATCCATGGCAGGGGATTGCAGAGCACGAATGGATGAGGAAAAGCAGGGATTTCCAGGAAAACGGAGAGCAGCACCAAGGCAAAGGTCAAGGAGAATTCCTGGAGAGCCCCAGAAATGCTGCTGGAATGGGATAGGGGGGATTGAGCAGCAGGGACTCAGTCCTGGTGGATTCAGGGAATCAGGGAATGGTTTGGGTTGGGAGGGACCTCAAAGCCCCTCCAGTGCCAGCCCTGCCCTGGCAGGGACACCTCCCACTGTCCCAGGCTGCTCCCAGCCCCAATGTCCAGCCTGGCCTGGGACACTGCCAGGGATCCAGGGGCAGCCCCAGCTGCTCTGGGCACCCTGGGCCAGGGCCTGCCCACCCTCCCAGGGAACAATTCCTTCCCAATATCCCATCCATCCCTGCCCTCTGGCACTGGGATCCATTCCCTGTGTCCTGTCCCTCCATCCCTTGTCCCCAGTCCCTCTCCAGCTCTCCTGGAGCCCCTTTAGGCCCTGCAAGGGGCTCTGAGGTTTCTCACCCGCACAGGGAGGGATTCATGGAATATGGCAGTGCTGGAGCCCCCTCCACCCCCACATGCCAGGGCTGTGGCCACCAGCACCAGGGTCACTCCATGGTGTCACCATCCCACACCTGCTCCCCTTCCTAATTCAGGAAATTTTACTGCCGAACATTTTCTGAGCAACTCCATTTTCCCATGTCTGGGGTTTTCAATTCACCAATTCACCCACTGAAAACCCAATTTTCAAGTGCTGCTTTTGGATATCCTTTCTTCAATTGCGTCTCAATTTCCATCCAAAAGCAGAATGGCCCAAAAATCCCGGGCAAAAATTGTCACCTGGAGAATAAGGAATGCGTCATTCCAGGGGCTTCATCTCACAGCAATGGAAAAATTAAGCAATAAATGCAGAAGAAGGTGCGTAATTGCTGAAGTAACTCTGCAGAGATGTCATTCATCCTTCAGCTTAGCAGGGAAAAGCCAAAGTGATTGGAAAAGGTCCGTTCTGCAGCCCGGATTGTGCCAGCCAAGGGGAAGAAATCTCACTGCAGGAAAATATCCGAGAAGCAGGAATGCAGAATTAAAATCTGGATTCAATCCTGGGCTTCCTGCTGCCCCCCTGCCCACCCGAGCTGCATCCACCCCTTTCCCTGCCTGTGCCAGCGTGGGGAGCGTGACCCGAGGATGGGCTCAGATCCCATGGACAGGGTGGGAGGAGGGCTCTAGGATCTCCTTATTCCTGCCCAATATCCCACCCATCCCTGCCCTCTGGCACTGGGATCCATTCCCTGGGTCCTGTCCCTCCAGGCCTTGTCCCCAGTCCCTCTGCAGCTCTCCTGGAGCCCCTTTAGGCCCTGCAAGGGGCTCAGAGCTCTCCCTGGAGCTTCTCCTCTCCAGGTGAGCACCTCCAGCTCTCCCAGCCTTTCCTCATGGCAGAGCTCTGCCATTCCCTGCACCTTTTCCATGGCCTCCTCTGGGCTGTGGGGGCTACAAATTCCAGAGGAGGCTCTGGAGATGCTCCAAAGGCTCCTCTGGAGCCAGGCTGGGAGCACTGGGGGTGTCCACCTGGAGAGGAGAAGCTCCAGGGAGAGCTCAGAGCCCCTTGCAGGGCCTAAAGGGGCTCCAGGAGAGCTGCAGAGGGACTGGGGACAAGGCATGGAGGGACAGGACACAGGGAATGGATCCCAGTGCCAGAGGGCAGGGCTGGATGGGATATTGGGCAGGAATTGTTCCCTGGGAGGGTGGGCAGGCCCTGGCACAGGGTGCCCAGAGCAGCTGGGGCTGCCCCTGCATCCCTGGCAGTGCCCAGGCCAGGCTGGACACTGGGGCTGGGAGCAGCCTGGGACAGTGGGAGGTGTCCCTGCCAGGGCAGGGCTGGCACTGGAGGGGCTTTGAGGTCCCTCTGACCCAACCCATTCCAGGATTCCCTGATTCCACAATCCCAAGAAAAGAAGTGACCGCTCTCAGTGATGATCCCAATCTCTGCTCACTTCCCTGATTCTCCAGAGCAAAAATTAATCCCCACCTTGGCACCGTGGACGCAAATCCCTCCCTGCCTGGACTGACACCCCCAGGCTGAAATCAGAGGAAACTCAGGGGCCTTGTCCAGTTCCACATTCCGTGGCTGGGAATGGGTGAGCTCCGGCTGGATAATGTGGATCTGCCAGGTCCAGAGCTGTGCTGGGACAGGAGCTGGCCTGGGATGGGATGTCCTTGTCACAGATTCATCCAGGCCCCGAGTCTGCCTGGCCGTGCTCATTCCCAAGAAAACTGGAGAGTGATTTAAACAGGAAATCGGTGCTGGAGAGGGAAGCAAAAGCTGCTTAAGCTGATCACTCACAGAGAGCCTTGCACGGCTCTCTCCTGTCCGTGGGGACGCGTCCCGAGCTGAGCTGAGCCTCCAGGTGCAAAAACCCAGCATAAATCTGCGTTATTTTAGGAGCCACGGGCAAATCCAGCCCAGCCCATACCCGGGGTATTCCCACGGGAGCTCGGTCGGACGCAGCCCCGGGAAACGCCGGGTCCGGGGCTAAGAGGGGGTCCCAGCGGCGGGGGAGGAGGTTCCCGGGGCCGGAGCCGGGATGGTCCCGGTTCCCGCGGGGCTCGGCCCGGCCCCGGATCGGGGGATGGTCCCGGTTGCAGCCGCGCGGGGCCGGGGCTGCGGGGTCACCCGCACGTCCCCTCCCGGTGTCACCAGCTGTCCCCTCCCTCCCCCCCAGGCTGCCCGACGGAGTGGGACGGGGTGAGCTGCTGGCCCGCCCTGCCCCTCGGCCAGTCCCGAGCTGTCGCCTGTCCTGACATCCTGCACGTCTTCAAGAATTCCAAAGGTCTGAATCCAGCCGGGATCGCTCCTCCCGCGGGACCCACCCACCCTGCCTGGGACCCCTGTGCCACCCCAGCCCTGACCCCGCAGCTCCTGCCCCTCCAGAATAAATGTCCTTGGAGCAAACTGCAGTCCAGGCAGGGGCTGGGAAAAGCAGAGAACCAGGGAGCTGCCGCAGCAGGACCCAAATCCTTCCATCCCTGTGTGGGTGGAGCCCGCGGGGACCTCACCCTCCATCCTGGTGACACCGGGACAGTCCGCAAATCCTTTGATCACTCTGTGGGAGGACCTCACCCTCCATCCCGGTGACGCCAGGACGGTTCCCTTGCTGCTTGGTGCCCTCCTGTCCTACGCACCATCCCAGGGCTCCTGAGCTGCCTCCACCCCTCTTGGTGGAGACCCCATCCAGAGCACCCGAGCGCTGCCGCAGTCTCCGAGCGCTTCCTCGGAGAAAGAAATTACTCCTGTAATTTGGAAAATGTTGGAAAATGTTTGCTTTGGGGTAGGAACAGCTCGGGAGAGGCTCGATGGGGCCCTCACAGGATGAATGAGCAATTTTATAGCCTCAGTTCCCAATTCCCTCCCACTGCAGGGATCCGTGCTTGTTTTCACACCCTGCCCGAAGTGTTCCTGTCAGCTCCAGGCACGGGGCCAGAGGGGGTGATGGGATCCAGGAGGGATGGGGTAGAGATGGGATCTGGATGGATCGGGCAGTGATGGG
The DNA here is from genome assembly GCF_017639235.1 of Corvus kubaryi. NCBI lineage: Eukaryota > Metazoa > Chordata > Aves > Passeriformes > Corvidae > Corvus > Corvus kubaryi. Next base: position 667,771 of record NW_024581030.1, read on the forward strand.
ACCCAGGAGGGAGTGATGGGGTCTGGGAGGGATGGGGCAGCAGTGGGATCCAGGAGGAGCAATGGGATCTGGGAAGGACGGGGCAGTGATGGGACCAAGGAGGGAGTGATGGGATCCAGTGGGGGTGGGCCAGCCGGGCTACTCGGGTTCCACGCTGCTGTCCCAGTCTGTCCCAGGCCGGGCACTTTGGGGATGTCACCAGAGGTGACACCCTCGGCTCCCCTGAGGTCCCTCCCTGTCCTGCAGGGCTGATCCAGAGGAACTGCACCGAGTGGGGATGGAGCCTCCCCAGCCCCCCCTACCACAGCGCCTGCCGGCTGGAGACCCTCAGCAGCAACAACAACACCGAGGTCACGGCACGTGGGACCCCTGGGGCTGCGGGGAGCTGTCCCCACGTTCCCCTTCCCCACACGGAGATGCTCCCAGGGTTATCCCATTTGGCCTCATCCTTGGGGGGCAAGGGCTGTCACCTCCCTGCTTGTGCCACACCAGCCCTTCCCAGTCGGTGTCCCCTCACTCCGCTGGTGCTGTCCCTTCCAGAGAGGCCACTTTGTCACCATGAAGGTGCTCTACACCTGCGGCTACTCCACGTCGCTGGCAGCGCTGCTCCTGGCCATCGGCATCTTCTCCTGCTTCGGGTAGGGCTGGGAGCTGCTCCAGCTCCAGGGGCTGGAGGGACACGGGATAAATCCCCACAGGGGTGGCTGCCCTCGGCCTGTCCCCTCCCGGAGCAGCCAGGATCCATCCCTGCCGACAGGACCACCGGGAAGGCAGGAGAGGAACGGCAGCGTTGTCCTTCTCTGGTGGCGCAGACCAAACCCTCGGGTGGCCCTGTCGAGTTCTGGGTTTGCAGATCTCCCTGTGCTGCAGATTTGGGCTCTCCAGAGGTTTCTGGGATGTTCCCCTTGTCCCTGAGCAGCCCCAAGCACAGCACAGCCCCGTCCTTCCTGGTTTTAGAGCAGGAAAACTTCTCCAGGGCTTTGTGACCATCACCAGCAGTGACCCCTGGGCTGGGCTCTGGCCAGGGAAGGAGACACCAAAGCACCGTCTCTGCCCCTGCTCGGGCACAGCCCATCCCTCCCTCCTGCAGGAAACTGCACTGCACCAGGAATTCCATCCACATCCACTTCTTCACCTCCTTTATCCTGCGGGCCACCGCCGTGTTCATCAAGGACGGCGTCCTCTTCTCGGATGAGTCCATCGACCACTGCACGATGTCCACGGTAAATCCCAAACCACAGCCTGGGAACGGGGCAGGGAGAGCAGCAGGAGCTCATGGGAAGGGGTTGGTGGGGCTCGGGGTGGATTTTATATGGAAGAGGAGAGAGAGAGGCTCTGAGGTGGAGGAAATCCTGCCGTGGGGAGGTTCAGCATTTCTGCATTTCTGTCTGCGCAGGGAACAGGTTCTGTCCCCAAAGCTGCCCCTGGCCTCAGGCTGAGTGTCCCCAGTGGTGTCCCCAGTGGGGCCAAAGCTCAGCACAACCCCAGCAGCACCAGGTACTGCTCAGATTTGGGGTTTTCAATCAAAACAGGAACCCCTGAGTGAGGATACGACACCGAGAGCACCACGGACACAACCACGGGGTTCTTAAAGGTCCCACAAAACCAGCCCGTGGTCACCTGCCCGTGGGGCACAGGCAGAGCAGAACCTGGTGCAGATGGTGTGAGGGACTGGGGCAGAGTCCCTGGGGCTGTACTGAAGGGTCATCACTGAAAGGTCATCACAGGTGTCCTCAGGAGGGGCATGGGGAGGGTGACACCCCCTGTGTCCCAGCACAGGCTCTGTGCACCCTGAGCGTCCCCCTCCTCCCCTGGCAGGTGACCTGCAAAGCAGCCATCGCCTTCTTCCAGTACTCAGTGCTGGCCAACTTCTACTGGCTGCTGGTGGAGGGGCTGTACCTGCAGACGCTGCTGCTGCTCACCTTCACCTGCGACAGGAGCTACACCTGGGGCTACGTCCTCGTTGGCTGGGGTGGGCGTGGGGACACCCCGGACACCCCCGGCACATCCACGGGCAGGAACCACCTGGGAATGGCCAGATCCAAGACCCACCTGGCCAGAAGTCACCAGCCTGAGGTCCCATGGGCTGCTCCCAGCACGGCCCCACCCCAGCATGTCCCTGGCTGGCCTTGGTGGGCACCCACCCACTCCTGCCAGCCCCTGGAGCTGCTGGGGAAGCGTGGCCTGATCCAGGACAGGTCCTCCCTTCATCCCACACCCAGCCGGGGCTGGGAACACCCATGCCAGGCGCTGGGTGGGTGTGAGAGCACACGGGGGCAGGAGGGTGGCCGGGAGGTGACACAGACACAGCGCCATCAGTGGCACCATTTCCTTCTCCTGGAGAAGGTGGGAAGGTTGTCACCTTCCTGCCACATCCAGAACTGACCTGGACAGGTCTGTTTCTGGGGACAGAGGGGTGGCACAGGGACCCCCCAGAGCACTGGAGGGACCATCCCTGCCTGTGTCCTGTCCTTGCAGGTGTCCCCATGGTCACAGTCGGGGTGTGGGTGATCACCAGGCTCCAGTACGACAACCACGGGTAAGAGCAGCTGCCCTCGGCCCTCTCCAGGCCACTTCAGCCCTCTCCAGGCCACCTCGGCCCTCTCCAGGCCACCTCAGCCCTCTCCAGGCCACCTCGGCCCACTCCAGGCCACTTCAGCCCTCTCCAGGCCACCTCAGCCCTCTCCAGGCCACTTCGGCCCTCTCCAGGCCACCTCGGCCCTCTCCAGGCCACCTTGGCCCTCTCCAGGCCACCTCAGCCCTCTCCAGGCCACCTTGGCCACGTGTCCCAGTCCAAGTCCTGGGGGTCAACCTTTGGCTCAGGAGGGGAGGACGGGGCCAGCACTTTATGGAAATGTTATTTCTGTTCTCTGCTGGGTCCCGGGGCAAGAGGGGTGCAAAGGGGGCAGGGGGCTGGCCAAAGAGGTGGCAGAGGGACAGCTGGGCCACACAGGTCCCAGTGGGTGCCAGAGCCACCTCTCCTGTCCCGTAGGTGCTGGGATGACTACTCCAGCCCGTACTGGTGGGTGATCAAGGCTCCCATCCTCCTGGCCATATTTGTGAGTGTGTTCCCCGCGAGTCCCAGCCCCGAGCCAGGGGTCCCACAGGGCCGGGGGCCCAGCCAGGGGCTGTGCAGAGCCTGAGACGTGGCTTCCCGGGCCAGGTGAACTTCCTCATCTTCCTCAACGTCACCAGGATGTTGGCACAGAAGATCCGGTGCCCAGACCTCAGCAAAACCCACAAGCAGCAGTACCTGTAAGGGGCAGGGCTGTGCCCACCCGGGGTCTGGGCTCCCAGGCCAGAGGGACCCTCCTGGGAGGAGCACAGAGGACAATCTTGCAGCCTCCAAGGCCTGCCTTGCACACAGAACCCACTTGGGGTTAAGACCAAGATTTTGGGGAGGCCTGGTGGGGCAGCAGGAGCACCCAGACCCCTCTCACCCCCCACAGGAGGTTGACCAAGTCCACGCTGCTCCTCATCCCCCTCTTCGGGGTGCACTACGTGGTGTTCGCGCTCTTCCCCGAGCACGTGGGCGTGGACGCCCGGCTCTACTTCGAGCTGGTGCTCGGCTCCTACCAGGTGAGGTGGGCAGGGGAAGCCCCCATGCTCCCACCCCAAACCCCAGCAGGAGCCCCGGGGACGTGGGGCTTTGGCCCCTTTTGGGAGAGGGTGTCCCCCAACCCCTGGGGCAGGGCACAAGGGCTGGGCCTGGAGAAGCTGGCACTGATTTCCTCTGCCCTGGGGTGGGTCGGAGCTGTGGGAGGAGGTAAAGGCAGGGGGGAGATGAGCACAGAGGGGTCTGGCCCCTTCCTCTGGGTGAAAACTGCTCCTCCTCTCCTCTCCAGGGCTTCCTGGTGGCTCTGCTCTACTGTTTCCTCAACGGGGAGGTGAGTGCGTGTGTCCCCCCCCAAGCCCCGGGCACCACGGCGGGCACAGGGACATGCCGAGGGTGCCCCAAAGCCACACATGGGCACAGGGACACTTCCCCTGCCCCCCTGCCCCCCCAGCCCCCTCGGCTGGGTGCTGCCCGGTGTCCCTGGGTGCCAGCACGGCCCATGGCATTGGTGCAGGTCCAGGCTGAGATCAGGAGGAACTGGGGCAAGTGGCAAAGGTCCATGGAGAGCAACGTCTTCAACCTGGCCACCCAGGACTTCACAGCGTGACTGGCACGGCACTCCAGGAGAGTGGAGCTGCTGGAGGTGCAGCTCCATGGCTGTGGTCCCAGAAAGACCCAAACCCCCTGATTTTGGCAGTTCTGGGTCTGGCACCCTCAGAGGGTGGTGAGAACAGCCATGGGAGAGGCTCTGCCCGCTCAGTGCTGGTGGATCTGGCACCCTGTGGTGGCATCTCACCCACCCGGAGCTCTCCTTGCTTCGGGGCAGAGTTTCGGGCAAAGGGAAGGGAAGTTCTCCACTTTTCTGGGTAGGAGACACAAAACCCCTTTTTTGAAGGACAGCTGGTGGGTTTTGCTTGCACTGGAAGGGAGATGAGCTGCCCCGACACTGAAGGGATTCACTGATGGATATTTTCCCCCTTCCTTGCTTTACAAAATCATTTCCCTGCTGGGAAGAGTCCTAAACACAGCCAGGAGCCACCCTGGGGATGGGGGAAGGATATGGAGAGAGGCAAAACCCCACAGCTCCACAGGAGCCCCCAGTGGCCTCAGTTCCTCCCCGCGTCCCTCCCTCCCGTGTCTGATTGAGCTGGAGCTGTTCCCTTGCCATGAGAGCTCTCCCAGCCCTTGAGGAATGGGACTCCCCTGGCTTCCCTGGGGTTCATTTTCCAGGGATAGGAAGGGTTTTGCCAATAAAATCTCATTCTCAAGTCCCGCCTCACTTTTCAGAGGGTTGGTTTTCTCCACAAACCCGGAGAATTTGGGACTGGGGGTGCTGCAGGATGGAAATCCTGCCCATGGTGGAATGCCTGGAAGTAGCTCCCAGGCAATCTCTGCTCTTGCCCTGCCTGGTGAAGCTCACAGGGAGGAGATGGAGGAGGAAGGTGAGGAAGAGCCCCACGAGCTGTCCCAGAGGTCCTGGGGTACCCTGTCCCCTCTGGGCCAGCACTGCCACCACCACCCCCCAGCCTGGCCCTGTTCCCTCACTGTGAACATCCTTCGTCCTCCCAGACTGAGCTCCTGCCCTGGCAAACGGCGCCTCCAGGAGTGAGAGAGGCCCCAGATGCCCTTTTCCCAAACTTCCTGGCCTCTCCCATGCTCCCGAGACCGGAGCCACCCGATCCCGGCCTCGCTTCTCACTCTGCCTGGGCTGTCATTTCTCCGTGGTGCCACGTGTCCTTCCCTAAATAAACCCCACTCGCTGGCCCCTGTCCAGACTGCAGGATCTCCAGAGATCCCATCTGGGAGGGCACTGAGAGGGGAACGGAGCCCCAGAGCTGCTTTGGGGTGAGATGGGAGATGTTCCATTAGAAAACCCTCCAGAGCCAGCACATCCTGAACCACTGGGAACCCTCCAGAGGAGCTCAGGAGCTGTCAAATAAATCCCCATCTGCAGCCAGGAAGGGACCTCAGGTGAACAGAACCTCTCTCCATCATCAGTGATGATGGCATGATTGGCAGGGATGGGGCAGCAGCGGGTTGAGCCAGGCCGGGGGATGCTCACTGGGAACATCTGCTTCCATAGGACTTCGAAAAACTCTGGATTTGCACCTATTACCAGCTGCAAAGGGGCTTCCGGGGTGATAAATGACCCCAAAGGACCCTCTGGGGTTTGCTGGGCTCTGAACCCCATGGCCTCCATGCAGGACAGGAGCCCAGTGTGGGTCCAGGAGGGGACTGGGAATCACCCTCAGAATGCAGGGAAGGTTTTCCAAAGGCTCTTCAGCTGCAAAAGGTCATGGAAAGGGATCTTAAAGGGTTGGAAAAGACCTAAAAGCTCATGGGCAGGGACACCTCCCACTGCCCCAGGCTGCTCCAAGCCCCAATGTCCAGCCTGGCCTGGGACACTGCCAGGGATCCAGGGGCAGCCCCAGCTGCTCTGGGCACCCTGTGCCAGGGCCTGCCCACCCTCCCAGGGAGGAATTTCTTCCAAAGATCCTCACGATCTTAGGGATTTTTCCCAACGGAACCGATCCTGAGGCTGTGTTTGGGAGGGCTGAGCCCGGGCACAGCAGGGTCGCTTTCCCGCATCCCTTCTCCAGCGTGGCCGGCAGTGCCACAGCCCGGCAGCCCCATCACCCACGAGGTCCCCGCGGGGCCAGAGCGGTGTCTGGGGACGGGGGTGTTGTGCCTGGAGCCGGAGGGTGGCACTGCGGCCCCTCCACAGCGGCGACAGCGGCCCGGGGTGGCAGCGCTGGAGCGCGGTGTCCCCGCGGAGCGCGCCGGGCACAGCGGGGGCACCCCGGGGTGACAGCGACCACTGACCCCCGGCCCCGAGAGCCCCAGCGAGTGAGGTAAGGGTCACACTGCTCTGGCCACTCGGGAAGAGCTGGGACAGCCCGGCCAGGTGCGGGTTAACCAGCGATGGGAACGGGAGTGGGGCCGGGGGCTGGGAGCGCCGCGCCTGATGCCGCTGTCCGTGCCCGCATTCCCCGCTCCTCCGGAGCTGCCAGGGCTCCCTGCCTGGGCGCACAGGGTGCCCTGGGCTTCCGTCTACGCCTTCATCCCACTCCGGGATGGTCCCGCCTTCGCAGCTCGGGGAATTCGCCCTCCCCGTGTCCCAGCACAGCGGGAGCTCCCACCTTTCCCTGTGCGGGCAGCTCCGCCTGTGCCCAGGGACCCGCAGAGCCCCGGGGACGCTGCCAGTCCCACGGCGGGGACAGTGCTGGCAGCGCAGGAGAGCTGCAGAGGGACTGGGGACAAGGCATGGAGGGACAGGACACAGGGAATGGCTTCCCAGTGCCAGAGGGCAGGGCTGGATGGGATATTGGGCAGGAATTGTTCCCTGGGAGGGTGGGCTGGCCCTGGCACAGGGTGCCCAGAGCAGCTGGGGCTGCCCCTGGATCCCTGGCAGTGTCCAAGGCCAGGCTGGACACTGGGGCTGGGAGCAGCCTGGGGCAGTGGAAGGTGTCCCTGCCAGGGCAGGGCTGGCACTGGGTGGGCTTTAAGGTCCCTTCCAACCAAATCCATTCCATGACCCTGTGGTGGATCCAGCACCGCAAGCCAGGGCACCCCAAACCACCCACAGTCCCCAAGGTTGGACCAAGCATTGCCCTGATCCCACCCTGGAAACACAAGGACACATTTTTCCCACCCGGATCAGTGCTGTCGGTACCTCTGGATACTCCAAGCTCCCATTCCCGTTGGGATTCAGTTGGTTTTGCCGACAGAACTGTGCCCCTGTGCCCTGCTGGGGACCCCGGGTGTCCCCACCATCCACAGGGCAGGAGCCACATCCCAGGGGTTCCACCCTCACTCCAGGCTTGCTTTTAGTCTGCGAAAAGCAAAAATGGATCTGCACAGCTTGAAAAGTCCTCCCGTGGTGAGTGGGCTGGGCTTGGGGCAGCTGCTGGGAGCCACCAAACATCCCCTGAATTCCCTTGTGACCAACAGAGGGAGTGGAAATCCCCGCAGCCACAGCAGGAGGGTGTCCCTGTCCCTGTCCCCGTCCCTGTCCTTGTCCCCAACCCTGCCCCTTTCCCTGTCCCCATCCCTGTCCCTGTCCCTGCCCCTGTTCCCGTCCCTGTCCCTGTCCCCGTCCCCATCCCTGTCCCTGTCCCTGCTGTCCCCCCAGCCAAGCCTGCTGGCCCGGGATGCGCAGGGAATGCTCCGTGCCCAGGGATCGTGGCTGTTCTGCTGCTGAGCCCCCAGCGGGCTCCCAGTGCCAGCCCTGTCCCACAGCCGCCCCTGGGAGCTGATCCCGGCTATTCCCTCCCTCCTTCCCTCGGCTTTATCCCTCCGAGCCTGCTCAGGGCTCCAAGCCAGCCAGAAGAGCCCTGATTTTGAACTGAAGAAATCCAAATTATGCCTCCCAAAGAACACCTTTGGAATCCCTGCACGGAGCGAATCCTGCACCAGTTTTCCCTGGAGAGCTGAAACAGCTCCGGCTCTGCCTCATTCCCACAGCCTCACACAGGAAAGGAAAATCACGGAGGGAGAAGCAGAATCAATCCAAGGAACTTCACTTCCCAGGTCCCCGGGTGTCAGGGCTGCGGGCCCAGCCATGGCTGGATGGATTGTGGAGGATGTGGGGAGGACAGGGGCGAGGGGCTGAGCGGGGCAGGGGATTCCCATGGGATTCCAGACTGGGAAGGGCAGGGCCTGCAGCTCCACTGAAGCCACCCCAGCACTGGGAAGCTCCTCCGGGGTGTTTTGGGGCTGGAAAAGCAGAAATTATTCCCAGAGACAGTGGTTTTGGGGAGGTGACAAACCCCTCTGGCCAGGCTGAGTGTTGGGGTGGCTGCTGCACCCCAAACACGGCCCCGAGCACCCCAAAAGGGGTGACCCTGCAAGCTGGGTGCCCCTCCAGCCTCTCCTCCCGACCCTGGGTGCACCCCGAGCACCCTACCAACCCCAGAAGTGCCTGGGCTTGGCAGGAGCATCCAAAGGCCCTGTCAGGAAGGGCAAAAGGGGGGACAAATCCCTTCTTCTGTGTCACCCCAGTTCTGGCTCACGGGGGTCCCCGTGGGCAGGACATGTGAGGGACAGGGCCCTCGGACGCTCCGGGGATGTTCTGGTGCAGGAGGGTGGGCGGGGGGACAAAGAAGTGACAGTCACCCCTGGTTTGCCAGCGAGGGGAGGAGCGTGGCTGCTCCCGGGTGCTGAACAATGGCAATGCCGCTCCCGCAGAGCCACGGGCTCGGGGACAGAGGTGGCAGCGACCGTGGCACCGAGTGCCCCCCGCCCTCGCAGTTGTCCCCTGCTCTTTGCAGTCGCCTGTCACCGACGGGGAGGCGCTGGCCAAGGTCGCTCCCACCTCCCCTCCACCTCCCCGCGTCCCACGGGCGCCACAGCCAGCCCAGAGCCACCTCCACACCTGGGACACCGCGCTGTGCCCGGGCGGGCGCGGGGCAGGGGGGTCCCCGCGGGCAGGAGCCGGGGCCGGGGGCGATGGGGCCGCGGGGGCTCCGGGCCCGGCAGAGCCGTGATTGGCGCGGCGGGGGACGAATGCCACGGCTGAGACGGGCCAGGCTACCTGAAGGACCCCGCATGTCCTCAGGTTTCACTCATGACCATCTGACAGCAGCAGCAGCTGCGCTGCCAACTCGCCGAGCCAAAGCCTCCAGGAGCCGAAGGAGAGGGAAATTCGGGCCCTAAACGGTCTCTCCGTGGGAATTCGCACTCTCCACCCAACAGTAAGTACTGGGGTCAGCCCTGGGCTGCTGCCAGGGCCCCCGGGCAGGGGCTGCAGGGTCTTGGTGTCCCCAGGTTTGTCGTTACCGCTGTGCCTGGAGTGGCACTGGCAGTGTCCGGGGGTTTGCGGTCCGAGTGCTGGAGGTGGATGGGACCAGGGCAGACCCAGCTGTCTCTGGGGGTGTTTAGGGCTGGAGGCACCTGCTGGACCCCCCTGCATGGAAAACTGTCCGGGACAGGGGAGAAAGTCCCCACAAGGCTGCAGGCAGAGCACGGGGACGAGGGTGGCAGCAGCTAGTGGGCCCGTGGTGGCCACAGAGCTGTGTCAGGGTGAGAGGGGACAGTCGGGGACGTGACGGGCAGTGGGTTCCCGAGCCACCTTCCCCGCTGCAGTAAAGGAGCCACAGGCAGGGCTCACAAGTCGCAAGGCTCCTTTCTCCTGGCTTCTCCTCCTGGAGGTCTAAATATAAACCCCGGCCTGGGCAAGCCAAGGTTGCAGGAAAGGTCTGCGGGTACTCCCAGTGTCTCCTTTCGGGAAGGGCCCTGTCCCTGCAGAGCCCCCGTCCCCCGTGGGGCAGCGGGGAGGGACCCCCAGGGCAGAGGGGGGGGATGGGACCCCTGTGCCGTGCGGGAATGTCGAGGATGGGGTGGCAGGGAACGGGAGGCTGTTCCCACACCGGGCTGCGGGTGCACAGGCACAGCCAAAGGGTGCCAGGGTGAGCCCAGGGTGGGGTTCAGGGCTCAGATCCTCCCCATGGGAACCAGGCAGCGCCAGGATGAGCCCAGGGTGGGGTTCAGGGCTGGATCCCCCGTGGGAATCAGGCAGTGCCAGGCTGGGGTTCAGACCGGGTTTTTGGGTGCTGCATCCCCCCTGTGCCAGCTCCCATCACTCACTGCACGGGCAGGGCCTGCTGTGCACACCCAGAGCTGTTTTGGGGATTATCCAGGGGCACTCAGCCCCCATTCCCCCCATTCCCCCCATTCCCCCCATTCCCTTATCCCGCACTCCCGGGCCGGTGCGGAGCTGCAGAGGGAAGTTTGCCGAGGAGCACAAGCATTTCCTGCCCTGCCCGCACGGGCACTGCTGGAGCTGTCAGGGATCCGCCTGCGGCAGGCGGGGGATGGAACTGCGGCTACGAGCGAGGAACAACAATTCCATAAAGCCCTGGGGACAGCAGGACATCCCCGTCAGTCCCGTTATCCCGGCGAGATCCTGGGTGGGCTGATGCAGTGCTGGAACTGCCTCCCCTGGTCCTTTCCAGGAAAAATGCAGGATTTATAATGGTTTGAGGGGGAAGGAGCCTATTTACAGGAGCTGATTAACGAGCACCAAGTCCCGCCTTGTCTCTGCTGTGCTAATATTTAAATAGCATTTTCTATTTTCTGATGCGTGCAGAAGGGTCCAGTTCAGGCAAAGGGCTCAGTGGAGTCCCTTGGGCAGCTCCAGCTGCACTCGGGGAAGTTTGCTGGATCTGGGCTAGGAGAGCGAGCGGCAGAGCCCTGAGGAGACGCCCAGGACCGCTTCTGTTCGCAGCAGGTTGGACTCACGAGGTTCTGTTTGCAGCAGGTTGGATTAATGAGGTGCAGGGGAGAAAGGGGGAGAAGGTGGGGGATGCTTCCAGGAGTTGTGAGGGAGAAGATCCCAGTTTAGCTCCGGAGCGAGCAGAGGATGCTCAGCCACCACGCCTGTGCCTGTGCCGCTGCCCCCCTCCTGGGATTCATAAATCCCTGGGAACATCCTGTCTTCGGGTCCCCCTTCTGCATTTCCAGGTGGAACTGAGTGAGATCCCTTGGGATGTGAGGCTCAGCATCTGGGACAGCTCCAGGTGCCCCGTGCCGGTCCTGGTGTTCAGGTGTCCGGTCCAGGGAATTGGGATCCAGAGGCTACCGTGGGAAAAGGGGCATCCTCAGGCCCCGGGAAGCTGCAGGACTCCCAATATTGCAAATCCCACGGGAGCAGCAGCAGCTCCTGGTGCTGTGTTGGGGATTCCTGCGGGAGCTGCTGTCGCTCCTGGAATCCCCCGGCGGTGGGGGCACCGCTGCCCCCCGTGCCCCCCGAGCCTGGCGGGCTGCGGGGGCCCAGCAGGTCACTCCAGCCCCACGCCATCCTCCCCTCCCCCACGCTGTCCCCTCGCTGTCCCCTCGCTGTCCCCTCGCTGCCTTCCCGGCACGGCTCAGATCTTTTCCGAGCCTGACATGGGAGCTGCTGGCAGGGAGGAGCCGCAGCTCTGGATGACACCCGAGTGCAGGGTGGGCAGGGGGCAAGCGCAGGGTCCCCACTTTAACCCTTCCCTGGCTGCTCAAGCCTCCAGCACTGCCAACCCCCCCCCAAAATAACCCCAAGCCGCCACCCAGGCCGGTGTCCCCTTTCCAGCAACGCCCTGTCCCGCAGCCGGGACAGCAGCAGTGGGGCTGGGGTGGCATCCCCGGCTCCAGGCGGGAACGGGTCAGTGCGTGGCTGCAGGATGGTGCAACCTCCTATTTCCATCTGCGGCCGGGGAGAGTATCCCAGGATTTCACAGCTCCCGGCTGTGTGTGCCACCCCCGCCCTGAGCACAGCAGGTACAGCCTCGGGGCACCGAGTCCAGAGAACTCCCGGGCAGCAGCGACCCGGGAACTGTCGGGAATTCATTCCCGCGTGGGTTTGGTGCCGGTGCTGGATTTTTGGGGTTGGTGTCCCTGGAGGGGCTGATGCCCCCTTGGAGGTTCAGCACGGAGGATTTGGCTCTCCAAAGGATGATGGGCTGGGCGAGTCTTTGCAAGGAGGGAGCAGCACCGGTTCTGGCAGGTGCAGAGCACCCAAAGCAGCGCAGAGCCCAGGGAAGGTGCTGCTGAAACGGGACACAGGGAACTGTGCATCCACCCTGTGCCATGGAAATCCCCCAGAGCTGGCACAGCTGCTGGCTGTCCTCGTCCCAGAGAGCTGCCCGAGGCTGGAGCGGGTTGGCTGCTGCCAGGAAAAGGCTGGAGAGCACTGGGAGGTCTCCCCTCTGCTCGAGATGGGAAAAGAGCAGCAGAGCAGCATCGTTCCGTCGGCAGGGAATTCATTCTCCGTGTGCTTAAAACCATGGGATCAGGGAATGGGTTGGGTTGGAAGGACCTTAAAGCCCATCCCATTCCATGGGCAGGGACATCTTCCCTTTCCATCCCTTCCTGTGCCATTTAAGAGCTCAGGACTTCCATCCCTGGAGAAATTGCAGTCCCTTAATTCCACGCTGTAACTCCGCTATAAAAACCATCTGGAAAGATGCAGGAAATGTCCAGAATTTTCTTTTACACACAGATGGCTCTCAGGACACTGCTGGGGGATGCTGGAATTCCACCACCACGGTGCTTCTGGAGGCTCACTGGGTTTTTGGGCTGCTTTAAAGGCAGAGGGAGGGTGAGCACTGTCCCAGGCTGCTCCAAGCCCCAATGTCCAGCCTGGCCTGGGGCACTGCCAGGGATCCAGGGGCAGCCCCAGCTGCTCTGGGCACCCTGTGCCAGGGCCTGCCCACCCTCCCAGGGAACAATTCCTGCCCGATATCCCATCCAGCCCTGCCCGCTGGCACTGGGAAGCCATTCCCTGTGTCCCGCCCCTGTTCCCATTCCCTCTCCAGCCCACGCAGCCACCCCAGCCCCGCTGTGCTGCTGCCCTGGGTGACCCGTGGGTGACACACAGTGGCCTCGGCTGGGGGCCTGTGGTGGCACCTGAGGAGCAGGAGCTGCTGCAGCACCTCAGCGTCCCTGCTCAGCTGGGAAAAGGCTCCCAGCAGTGCTGGGCCGGCTCTGGAATAATTTCCCAAGGGCTTCCAGCAGACATCCCTTTGGCTGGGCGGGGGGTGGATTCCAGGCGGCCCCGGGGTGACGGATGCGCTCGGAAACATCCCACATTCCTGCTGGCACTCTCGGCTCGGGCCACGCTGCAGGCAGAGCGACAACCCCCGCCCAGAGCCGGGTGAAGAGCCACGGTGGTGGCAGGACCCAGCACTGGGGACGTGTCACCCACGGGAGCCACCGCTGTGAGAGGGGTCTGAGCCACGCAGCCCCGAGCGCTTAAAAACCTCTGGAATTCAAAGGATGATGCTGGAAAATGAAAAATTAATTTTTTTTCTCACTTTCTCAGTCTTCTGAGCCCACCACTATCTTAAAATGGGGTGGGAAAAGGCTTGGGGATGACTTAATTTCCTTAATGGTGTTGTTTTCTTGTGAAAATCACCTCCCTCTGCCTTTAAAGCAGCCCAAAAACCCAGCGAGCCTCCAGAAGCACCGTGGTGGTGGAATTCCAGCATCCCTCAGCAGTGTCCTGAGAGCCATCTGTGTGTAAAAGGAAATTCTGGACATTTCCTGCATCTTTCCAGATGGTTTTTGTAGCGGAGTTACAGCGTGGAATTAAGGGACCGCAATTTCTCCAGGGATGGAAGCCCTGAGCTCTTAAATGGCACGGGAAGGGATGGAAATTTGTTTATAAAACGGTTGATTTTGTCTGGCACGACTGAGGGTGTTTATCCGAGTTCCTGAGAGAAATTCCCACAATCCTGAAAGTTCCAAAGCCCTGTCCCGCCCCTGGGAAACCGCAGGACCCGAGGTGAATCTGCCCCACCTGCAGGATTGAAGTGAAGTTCCCCACCTCCTGTGGATAAAAAAATCCATTTCATGTCAGATTTTTTCAATCTTCTCCCTTTTTTTCCTAAAACTTGTGGGAAATACAGTAAGAACTAAACAAACAAACACCTCATAGGGCTTTTTTGGGCTGTGGCATCCCCAGGGCCATTCCAGGAGGGTTTTCTGCAGCCCTCAGGCTTCCCAGCGCAGCTCCTGTCACCTGCAGGCTCCTGGTGCCCTGACCACACCAAGTGCCCGGGTTTGGAGCAAATTTGTGTTTTCCTGGCAGCCTAATCCATGGAATTTGGGGGTTTTAAAAGCCTTTTTAATGCATGCAGGGGTGGAGAGGGGTTTTCATGGACACACAGCAGGGTTGGGAGAGCACGACCCATGGAATGGCTCAGGGATCTTAGAACCATGGAATGGTTTGGGTCGGAAGGGACCTTAAAAACCATTTAATTCCACCCCCCTGCCATGGGCAGGGACACCTCCCACTGCCCCAGGCTGCTCCCAGCCCCAATGTCCAGCCTGGCCTGGGCACTGCCAGGGATCCAGGGGCAGCCCCAGCTGCTCTGGGCACCCTGGGCCAGGGCCTCAGCACCCTCCCAGGGAACAATTCCTGCCCAATCTCCCACCCATCCCTGCCCTCTGGCACTGGGATCCATTCCCTGTGTCCTGTCCCTCCAGGCCTTGTCCCCAGTCCCTCTGCAGCTCTCCTGGAGCCCCTTTAGGCCCTGCAAGGGGCTCGAAGCTCTCCCTGGAGCTTCTCCAGGTGAACACTCCAGAGGGGCTCCAGCCCTGGAGCAGCTCCGTGGCCTCCTCTGGACCCATCCCAGCAGCTCCACATCCCTGTGATGTCGGGATGGATGCAGAATCCCCCCTCCCTTGCCCTGCTGCCCCGGGAACGCAGCCCGGGACAGGACCGGGAGGCGCAGCTGCTGCCAGCAGAGCGGGGATGTGCAGGGGAGGGGATGCTGTCCCTGGCAGCGCTGGGGACAACCCCGAGCTCCCAGGCTGAGCAGTGACTCAGTCCCAAACCCTGCGGGCCCAGCCGGGCCCCGCTGCCCCTCCCTGCCCCGCCCGGTGCCCTGCTGGGCACAGTCGGGGTGCCGAGGAGGGGTTTTCCTGCGGGCATCAGCCCTGGGCGCTGCTGGGGTGGCAGCGGTGCCTCGGGGAGGTTCTGGGAGCACGGAGGGGGTGCTGCGGGGTTGAGCTGGGCCGCTTTGGGCCGCGGCTGTGCCAGGCTCTGGTTTCCTGAGCGCTGAGCTCACACAGCTCCAGAGCGAGCCCAGCCCCGTGCCCGCCTGGCACCGCCTGTCCCCTTGGCCGCCCTGGTCACACGAGTGCCTTGTCCCACTAATCCCCGCCGCAGGGGCCCCGGCCTGGCTCTGCTGCTCCCGCTGAGTGAAGCTCATTTACACCTGCTCGGGGCCGTGCCGGGGTTTTCTCTCTCGGGCTCGTGTCCGGGTTGGTCTCTCCGGCTTTTTTTCCAGAGTGTCTCAAGAGGATGAACTTTTCAGGGCAGGTTTGCAGGTGAACCACCTCCGAGCAGCTCCTTGAGCTGGGTTTGGACGGTCAGGGCATCCCACTGCTGTTCCCGATACCCGCGGGGCTGGGATCTCCCAGAAGCAGCCTCTGCTCTTGGGACACCCCAGATGTGCTCGTCCTCACCAGCCCAGCCCTGAGTGCGCTGAGGGAAGAGCTGCATCGCTCTGGGCTGGGTCCGAGGGAAACCCCAGGGTTGCAGATGCTCCCCCAGAGCACAGGAGACTCCAGGTTTGCAGCTGATCTCCCAGGAAATGCCTTGGGGAGGGAGAGGCTGGAGCCTGGGTCAGGCGGGTGGGGGCAGATCCCAACCCCCCTGTGTCCCCCAGAGCCAAGAACGTTCTTCCCCAGCCCACAGGAGGTTATTTTCGGGGCAGGAAGGAAGAGCCTGGATGGGGTGACTCAGACAGGACCTGCCGCCCTCTGTCCTGGTTATCCAGAACCCCTTACACCGCACCCCGGGGAGCTCCCAAACCAGCCCTGTTATTTTGGAGCCTGATTCCTTTGTGTGACCTCAGCGCAGCAAAAGTATCAGGGGGAACTGAATTTCTCTGCAAGTGCAGCCCAGGAGCTCCCGAGCCAGGAGCTGCTCCCAGTTCCCTGCTGGCAATTCCTGATGCAGGAACTGGGCAGGTGAGGTGTTCATCCAGGACATGCCACGGGCAGAGTGTCCCAAAGCCGCAGCTCACCTGTGTCACAGCAAAAGGAGCCATTCAGCTTAGCTGGGGGACCAGAATTTCAAAAGCAGTGATCGATTTCCCAGCAGGAAAGCTGATGGGGCAGGGATCTTCCCTAACCAGGGACTCTTGGAGGACTCAGGTCCTGGAGAGCCTGGCCAGAGCTCCAAGGGGCCTCGTGGGTGATTTGTGCCCAGGGCAGCACCTGTCACTGGGCCTGAGCTGCCTTTACCTATGGAGGCGCAAAGAGTTTGATCTGGGTTATTTATAGGAGCTGCTAAAAATGTGCCAGGATGTGCCAGGCCAGGGGCAGGGGCTGCTCCTCCTGTCCCCGTGGCCGGGGCTGGTGCCAGGGTGGGACCCTTCCCCTGGGCTGGTGGGACCCGGCCGTGTGCCCCACACTGTGCCCGCCCCCACTGTGCCCACCCGTGTGCCCCCCACTGTGCCCGCCCGCATTGCTGTGGGACTGGGCTCACTGGGGACAGAGGGCTGCTGGGCTGGGCCCCTCACAGAGCCTGGGCTTGGCTTTGGTTCCGAATTTGGGAAGCACCCAGAGATGCTGGTGGCTTCAGGACTGTGGTGTGTGGGATCTGCACATGGGATTGGTGCTGCTCCCTGGAGCCATCCCACCCTCTCTGCGTAGCCCCAAAGGGGTCAGAGCAGGACCAGGAGCTGCAAAAGACCCCAAAAAGCCACAAAGAATTCCCATGCCAGAGACAACAATCCCTTTGAGCCTCGCAGTGTGACCTCAGGCAGTGCTGCCCCACCGCAGCATCTCCCTCGGCGGTGCCAGCCCTGCTCCTGGCGCTGCCAGGCGCTGCTCCATCGGCCTGGGAGCGGCTCGGCGGCTCCAGCGCAGCGACAGGGAGAGGGGACACGGGCAGGAGCAGCGCTGGGGCTGCTCCTCCTGCTCCCGCCGGGACAGGAATGAGCAGAGTCACGGGGCTGCAGAAACCCGAGCCCGGCGCTGATCGCTGGTGGCAGCTGAGGCAGAGCCACCTCCGCCGGCGGGGACAGCACTGGGGGACCGGAGCGGCAGCACCGGGCGGGAGGGTCCAGGAAAACACGGACCCTGCAGCGAGGGTGGGACAGCAGCGCTGTGGCACGGCCCAGGGCACGGGCTGGTCCTGACAGCTCTGCAAATCCCCATCTCCAGAGAAACTGAGGCTGCCCAGAGCAGCGAGCTCCTGTGAGTCCTCAGAGCTGCCAGAGATGAGGCGGGAAGGGCCCCCATGGGCTCCGTGGGTGCTGCTGGAGCTGCTCCCTCTGGACTCGGTGATCCCGATGGATCCATTCCAGCTGGAGGTGCTCTGCGATCCCACGCACCAGCGCATTCCCGGTGGGATTTGGGGTGATACAGCCAGACACAGCCCTGGGCTTTCAGGCTTTTTTGAGCTCCCTGTCATCGAGTGCAAGGTCCCAGAGCTGCTCAAGTGGAGCAGGAACTGGGTGTGAGTCCAGAGTAACTCCATGAGAAGCAGCACTGGCGGCACCTCTGTTGCCCTGCCCGGGCATTTTCCCCACCCAGAGACACCTGGGGGCCAAAATTCCCTTTTCTTTGCTTTGATGAGGTCCCACCTCTGGGGTTCATCCCCCCCTCTGTGGGGGACCTGCTCCGGGCTCTGTTTTGCGGCAGTTCGGTCACAGGTTGGGCTGGAGCCGGACTCTGCTTTGCCGTGACGTGAATCAGTTTGTGCCATTAAATAACCCCGTTCAGCAGGGACAAAACTCTCCCTAAAACAGACAGAACCAGAGAATCCTTCAGGTTGGAAAAGCCCTCTGGGATCATCAAGCCCAACTGCTCTCCCAGCACTGCCAAGGCCACCGCTGACCCCTGTCCCCAGGTGCCACATCCACGCGGCTCTTAAACCCTTCCAGGGATGGGGACTCCACCCCTGCCCTGGGCAGCCTGTTCCAAAGTCTGGCCAACTTTTCCATGAATAAATTTTGCCAATCTCCAACCTAAACCTCCCCTGGCCCAGCCTGAGGCCGTTCCCTCTCCTCCTGTCCCTGTTCCCTGGCAGCAGAGCCCGACCCCCCCGGCTGCCCCCCTCCTGTCAGGGACTTGTGCAGAGCCACAAGGTCCCCCCTGAGCCTCCTTTGCTCCAGGCTGAGCCCCTTTCCCAGCTCCAAATGGGAATAGGGGTCTGGGAGGAGCAGGAACACACGGGGTGCCCCGTGATCCATGCGCGATAACCTTCCCTGCGAGCTCAGTACTTCAGCCACAAACCCATTCGCTAAAACCCCCCTGAGATCCTGCCACCAAATGCCACCAAATGCCCCCAAGATGTCCCTGGCTGGTATTTCAGCCCCTTGTCCCCGCAGGCTGGGCGCGGCTGGCCCAGAAGCAGAATGAGAGGATGGCCGGCCTGCCGCACATCCCGGGCCCCGAAAACCTGCGCCCCTTCACCCCGGCCTCACTGGCCGCCATCGAGCAGCGCATGGCCGAGGCCGAGGCGCTCCGGATAAAGCGGCAGCAGGTGGAGATGCCCGAGGAAGAGGAGGTCAAGCCCAGCAGTGACCTGGAAGCCGGCAAGAACCTGCCCCTCATCTATGGTGACCCACCCCTGGAGCTCATCGGGATCCCCCTGGAGGACCTGGACCCTTTCTACAAGGACAAGAAGGTAAAGGGGCAGAGCTTTGCCCATGGTAGGCCTGGCCTTAGGTGTAAGTCCCAAGCAAAAGACCCAAGCAGGACCTCCTGTGCTTTCCACTGTGCTCACCTGAGCCCATCCTGGTGATCCACCACCCCAGACTGCTGCGGTTGCTTCTCTTCCAAAGCAGAGAGCACCTCCAAGCCTTTGGAGCTCCAAACACGCAGCGAGATCTCCCCTCTGAAGGCAGCCCTTGGTCCGTGGTGTTTTGGGGGATGCAGAAGGACTAACCCAGCCCCTCCTCTCTTTTCTCCACAGACGTTCATAGTCCTCAACAAGGGCAAGTCCATCTTCCGCTTCTCGGCCACCCCTGCCCTCTACATGCTGGGGCCCTTCCACCCCATCCGCAGAGGAGCCATCAAAGTCCTCATCCATTCATATCCTTGATCTCCGGGATGCTGCTCCACGGCCAGGTCAAATCCTGGTGCTCAGAGTCCAAACAGCCCCAGGAGAGGGATGAGAGAAGGGGTCCATGGTGGTGTGGTGAGGAAACCTCCTGGGCCCCTACCACAGCCAGGACCTGCTGTCCAGTGCTCTAGTCTGAGGAGTAGGTGCTTGATGGGCACCTTGGTGGCACCAAGAGCTCGCTCTTGGTTGGAGAAGGGAGGAATCAGTTTGGATGGAGAAGGGAAGAAGCCCAAGCGGTGAAGCTTCCCAGGGAGAGGTTGAAGGGTTTTGAGGTCTGGGGAGACTTGGGAAGGAAGGGAAATGTTTATGGGTCAGGGGATCTGGTCCCACTGGGTGAGCAGGGCAGCTCCAAGGAGGCTTCGGGAGAGGGAAGCAGAAGAACCAGGACAGAGAGGGAAAGGCAGGAAAGGAGCCCAAGAGCACGAGGGGCACTGCAGAGTGGGTGGGAAGTGATCCCAGCAGAGCTCCGGTGGCACTGGGGGTTCGTGGCCAGGAGGGAGGAGGAAAAGAGGGAGGCTTTGTGGCAGAGGGGTCTCAGCCTAAGAGGTAGAGCTTTCTAGAAAGAGGTTGAAGGTTTCTGAGGTCTGGAGAGACTTGGACAGGAAGGGAAAGCTGTATCCCAAGGTGATGGAGAGGAAGGAGCACGGGGGGCAAAAAGGGAGGCAGAGCCAGCACCATGGAGCTGGGACGGGAAGCAGAAAGGAAGGGAAGGGGTCGGGACCATGCACGGGAGCAGAGAGGAAAAGAGGCAAGTGTGAGCACAGGACTGAGGCGGGAGAGCGGCAGGAGGGGCAGGGCAGGGTGAGGGACCACAGTGGCAGCCAGGACAAGAGGAGCAGGGACACTTGGCTTCCTGACCATAGAAAGGGGGGATCCAGGCACCATGCAGAGCATTTGTCCTTGACCAGGTTTTAAATTATTCAGCATGTTCATCATGATCACCATTTTAACCAACTGCGTGTTTATGACGCTGAGCAACCCCCCGGCATGGTCCAAGAACGTGGAGTGAGTCCTGAGACCTCCCCTGGCCATGGGGACAGCCCAGCCTGGCAATGTCCCCCACGAGGGACAAGACCAAGGCCGAGAGAGGGGGGTGGGGATGCAGGCACCCTTCAGAGCAGGAGAGGTGTCACTGGGCGGTGCTGGTGGCCCTCAGAACGGATGTCCACGCTCTGCACTGGGCATTGCAGAGTGAGAACGTTTCAGCTGCCCAAAATCTGGTGGGGTGCCCGTGTCAGGAGAGCCCTGAAGAGCAGGTTGGGCTGAGCTGGGCCAGCACTGACAGTGTGGAGAGGCTGAGCTGATCCACCTGTCCAGGGACCATGGACGACCCACAGGACCGGGGAAATCCATCATTTTCTGCCGTGGTTCTGCACATTCAGATCTCAGCAGGGCTTTACAGAGAGCGTGGGGGTGGTGGGACATCAGCAGGGACAGAGGTGTTGCAGCAGGGTCACCAGAGGGATTGGTACCTCGAGATGTCCCAACCCACCTTACGAGGTGAGGTGAAAACCTCTCCCAGTGCTGAAGCACCCCAAAAACCCACCAGCCCCCAAACTCAGCTCCTCAAGATATTCCCCCTGGGAGGGGTGGACAAAACCTTGGACCTGGGCGAGCGTCCCCCGAGTGACCAGTCCCGTTTCAGATACACTTTCACTGGGATCTACACCTTCGAGTCTCTCATCAAGATCCTGTCTAGAGGCTTCTGCATCGACGACTTCACATTCCTGCGTGACCCGTGGAACTGGCTGGACTTCATGGTCATCTCCATGGCGTGAGTCCGGTGGGATGGGGAGGACAGGAGGGAAATTTGGAGGAACGAGGAGTGTTCCTGGCAGAGCCCCTGGAGCCCTTCCCTCTCCTGTCCCACAGCTACATTACCGAGTTCGTGGACCTGGGGAACATCTCTGCTCTCAGGACCTTCCGTGTCCTCCGTGCCTTGAAAACCATCACGGTGATACCAGGTGGGACTTAGAGAAGGGGCCTCCCCTCCGTGCCTTCCCCTGAGCTCAGGTATTTCCACCGTTCCCAGCAATTCCTGGTTCTTTTGGCAGTGCCAAGAGAAAACAGAGGAAATGAGGTATTCGATAAATTTTCCACATAATTCGGCTTTTGGGTCAGGTCCTGCTGATTTTACATCTTGACACCAGCTGCACTCACCAGGCAGCCCCTGTAGAGGCAGATGTGATGTTTTTAAGGCTCCTTGGAGATGAATTGAGGGAATTTGTGCTCCCGGTGGGTTTATGGGTTTGATAAACCAAATCACTCCATTTTTGAAGCCACAGGCTCAGTTTTGTTGGCTGTTCTGGTGCTGAGGCTGAGATATTTAATGGGTATTAGTTTAACATCACCCAAAACATCCAGACTCGTGTGAGGAGCACCTTATCAAATCCCTCTGATTGCTGATTTCCACATTTGATACCATTTCAACACCCTGCTTTCAACACCTGGTGCAAGCACACAGAAATCTGAGATTGAACTGAAAATGAAAATTCCTCGTGGTGAATAAATCCTCGTGGTGTCCCTGCAGGCTCCAGATCGTGAGGGTTCACATTTGAATGTTTTTTTCCTTCATCAAACAGGCTAAAAATTGCACTGAGCAAAACATAAACTGCTGCTTCTTTCTGGAATGACATCCCCAAGGGCTCTGCAGAAATAGCAGTGGCAAAAATAAGCTGGTTTAGAATATCTGACCTCGGTCAGGCCCTTGGTGAACAGGATTTTACCTAAATAGTTTGGGGAACGAGGAGCTGGCAGGAGGACAGGGCTAAAAATCATTTCCTTGGAGAATATCTCCATGTGAGAAAGCTCTGGGCTCAGAGAAGCTCTAAAGATCAACATTGGGATGTCCCAGCACTGCCCATCATCCATGTAGACCTTGGCTGATAGGATCCATCCTCCATGGAAAAATCCCACTGAGGATCTGTGGATGAGCCCCCTCTGGAGAGGGAACAGCGGTGTTGGGGGGAGAGATGAGTTAATGGAGATGCAGATGTCACTTTGTCACCTTCACTTGGGATTTTCCAGCTTGAAGGGATCAGGATGAAGGGTCTGGCTGGTCTCCCAACCACCCAGGGACAGCAGTTGGAACACGGAGGCTTTTCTGGAGCTGGGAGAAGTGCTCAGCATCATCCAACTGGGCCAGCAAAGAGCTTCTCCATGTTCCACTCTAAAGTGGTTCACTCCAGTGGTTTGGGACAAAAATTGCCAGATCATGGCATTTAGGGAAAAAAGAAACTCCGAAGGAACTGATGGCTGCGCAGCTGGCGTGGCTTTGGCTTGGATATCCCAAGGCTGGGATGGGGAAGTCACCAGCACCTAGGGTGACAGTTTTGGGGGGCCCAGCCGTGTGTGGGACACAGCTGGGATGTGATGTGAGCATAGAGCTGGGGGCCTGAACTCGGTGATGACACCCGTCCCCACCAGAGCCAGCACCTTCTGGGGACACCACAGCCTGCTCCCCACAAGCGACAAACGAGCGCTCAGCTCAGTGGTGACGCCTCTCCCCAGGGCTGAAGACGATCGTGGGGGCTCTGATCCAGTCGGTGAAGAAGCTCTCGGACGTGATGATCCTCACGGTTTTCTGCCTGAGCGTCTTCGCCCTCATCGGCCTCCAGCTCTTCATGGGCAACCTCCGGCAGAAGTGTGTGCGGTGGCCACCCCCCAACATCACCTTCCTGGAGGATTTGGGATTGGACAACAACACCTTGGTCAACTCAACCTTCTACAACTTCATGGATGACTTCACCGAGAACTTCACTGGGGAATTCACTGGGAACTTCACCGGGAACTTCACCGGGAACTTCACCAGCAACAGCACCTTTGACTTCGAGGCCTACATCAACGACGAAGGTAAAGCTCCTGCAGCCCCTTCTCCTCCAGCCCCTCACCCTGGTTTGCTCCTCAGGTTCCTGCTCTTCCTGCCTACTCCACGGCTTGCTCACACGGATCTTCCTGCCAAGGCTGGTGGGTGGAACAGCCCATGCACCCTCACAGAAGGGACAGATGAGATCAAATCCCCCTGGGCAGGGAAAACAGGGTCCAACTGGGCAAGCTGAGCTCTTCCAGGAAGGTTTCACAACAGGAAGGTTTGGATGGACCAGTGTCTCCATCTCTCTCACTTGCTGGTGAGGGTTGATGTCCCATCAGGGTGGTCACAGCAGGGAGACCAAACCCTTGAGGAGCAGGTGGAACTTTGGGTGGAAAACCAGAGAAAATGATGAAGGAATGACATTTTTAACCCACTTTTCACTATCTGGATCCTTCCCCAGGTACCACAGTGCCCAGTGAACCCTTTATGCAACACCACAAAAGCCACAGCGGGGGAGGGAGGGAGAGGTGGGACCAACACCCATGAAGTCCTCATGAAGGTCTCCAAGGTGCTCCTTTCCTACCCCTTCTTTGAAAATCTTGCCCGAAGTGGTGGTGGGTTTTATGGTCGTTCTTCAGTTTTCAGTTTTTAAACTCCATGAAAATGTAAAAATCTCAGCAAATCTGCCTGGTAGAGCTGCAGGGTGTCAGGGTGCTCCACAGGGATGTTCCACATCTCAGGACACGCAGCAGAGCTCAGAAGGCTGGGTTGGGTCTCAGTGGAGCTACTTGGCCCATCAATCAGCTCTGGCCTTCATTACAGGAAGGTTTTGGTAGGGGGCAAGTTCAGTCCATAGGATCTGATGAGCTCCGTGCAAAGAGCAGCAGCCCAAGGCCACGAATGCAGCAGAGCAGCTGCTGGGGCCAGGCCAAAAACCTGGAACTGCACAAACAGGATATTTCCTCCCTGAGCCCCCACGGGATAAAGAAAAGCCTCATGGCAGAAGCCAGGCAGGGCCAGGGAGGGTCCAGGAAGCTCCAGAAGCCCCCACGTGGCTCCTGGGAGGGCTGTGCTGGATGATGTTCAGGACTGGATCCAGCTGCCCTCTGCCACATCCAGGTGTGGGTGTCTCCAGGTGCGCCTCTGCGTCCCTGGGGCAGGTGACCTGTGGTGGCACTGCTTGGCAGCTCCTGTGGCTCTGGATCTGTGCTGGAGCTGTAAGGAGGAGCTTTAAGGACCCCTGGTCCTTAAAGGACCAGGGATGGGAGCAGGAGCAGTTTTCCCAGGTTCTTCTGGGACTCCTGCAGTGCCCCATGCTTGGTGCTTCCTGGGAATGCCCCGATTTCCCAGGAAAACAGGCCAGCCCTGATCCTTTGACCTCATGTTAACCCATTTTCCAGGCAGCCTGGCCCTGGCCAGATCCAAAGCTGTTTCCAGGCTTGGGAAGAACCTGGCTGGATTGATGAAACAACCCCAGGAGCTCCCTGAGACAGAGCCAAGACAAACAGCGAAGTCAACAGAGAGTAGATACCCCTATCCCCGACACTGGGAGTCAGCAGGGTTGGGATTCAAGGGATTTCCCTGACAGGAAGTTGCACCCAGGAATTTGAAATCAATGTTTGTGCTTATTTGTTTGTTTGTTTGTTTTTATTCCTTGCTCTTTCCCCACCTGCAAAGGGAATTACTACTTCCTGGAGGGAGCCCTCGACGCGCTGCTCTGTGGGAACAGCAGCGACGCCGGGTGAGTGAGACCCCCTCCCTCTGGATCCCTGGGAGGGGACAGGGAGCTGGCACAGCTCGTGGGACCCCTGGGGCTTGGGATGGGGCAGGGTTGGGGTGGGAATGTGGCTCTGCAGTCCGGGAATCCCAATGAATCAGCTTGGGGAGCATCCTGAGGGTATCATCCCAATGATTGGATCATCCCAATGGTATCAGCTTGAGGGGGTATTGATTCAGGCATCCCAACTGTATCAGCTTTGGGGCTATCAGTTGGAGCATCCTGAGGGTATCAGCTTGAGGGGGCATCAGTCAGAGCATCCCAATGGTGTCGGCTTGAGGGTATCAGTCTGGGCATCACAACTGCATCAGCTTCGGGTGGAATCAGTTCAGGCATCCCAAATTCATCAGCTTCAGGGGCCTCAGTCTGAGCATCCTGCCTGTATCAGCTATGGGGGGTATCAGGGATCAGGTGGGGGCAGAGTGTATCAATCCAGGCATCCCCCTTGTCTCATCCTGGAGGGGAGGGTCCCCCCGCTGCCCCCCACTCTCCAGGGATGGGTTTGGCTGCGGGGCTGTGCCAGGGTCTCATCCCTGCTGCCCCACCCCCGGCAGGAAGTGCCCCGAGGGCTACGAGTGCATGAAGGCCGGGAGGAACCCCAACTACGGCTACACCAGCTACGACACCTTCAGCTGGGCCTTCCTGGCCCTCTTCCGCCTCATGACCCAGGACTACTGGGAGAACCTCTTCCAGCTGGTAGGCACCGCCCTTCCGTCCCTGGGCAGGCATTCCTCTTGTTTCCATGCTGCCCCTGAGGGAAAAAGTCACTGACTGGAAGCTTGTGGGACCATGTCCTGTGGTTTGTGGATCCAGCCAGGGTCAGTGGAGATGGGGAAGGTCCCATCCACTTCCCTAACATGAGGGTGCAGTGTATTTCCCAGGGTGCTGTCAGCTCTATCACAGAAATCAGGGATTTAAAAGATTATCCAGAGCATCTCTGGCTCGAGCCGAGGGATGGGATAAGGAGGGGAAGCCAGGTCACTTGTCCAGTGACCAGGACAAGGCCATTGAGTTGTCCACCACAAAACCCCAGCTGACCCCGGCTCCAGAGGCTGTCCAGGTAAAAGGGATCCTACATCTAAGGCTACCCCTGTCCTCTGGCAAGGTGTGCCCAGATGATCAGAGTCAGAAAAGGACCACGTTGGCCTGAAGGTGAGACCTGAGAAGGTGGGGGCTGAGGGACATCAGCCCCTCCCAGCAAAGCGAGTCAGTGATGGAATATTGGTCCCACCTCCATCGCTCCCAACCCTCAGGAACCTTGGGAACCAAGGCTGCTCTCTGCCTCCCACCCAGTGCCAGGGCCTGCAGGAAGGTCCATTGGGCAACCCTTGGAGAAGACAGGAGCAAAATATTTCCCTCCTGCCACAACTGGGAGGGTGTCCTGGGGTGGCACCTTCTCTTGGGAGCGTCACCAAAGTGACATCGTGACATCCCTGCCACCTCTTCCCACAGACACTGCGGGCAGCAGGGAAAACCTACATGATCTTCTTCGTGGTGGTCATCTTCCTGGGCTCCTTCTACCTCATCAACCTCATTCTGGCCGTGGTGGCCATGGCTTACGCCGAGCAGAATGACGCCACCATGCTGGAGGAGCAGCAGAAGGAGGAGGAATTCCAGCAGCTCCTGGAGCAGCTGAAGAAGCAGCAAGAGGAGCAGGAAAAGCAGGTGGGTGGGAAGGGTGAGGGCCAAAATGAGGGAGGGGTCTTGGGAATAGGAGAGGGAATGGAGGCAGCAACAAGCATGGTGTAAAACCCAAAGAAAAACTCCGTTTGGTCAATAGCAAGTAAAGAAAAAATGGAGGAACTATTTTGGGCATCACATCTGAATCAAAAAACTGAGATACTCTCACGGGTAGGGACAAAAAAAGGCTGAAAAATCAAATTTCCACATCCAAATCCCAGCCCAGGGAGCACTGGGAGGCAGCAGAGAGGAGCAGCACAAGGATGAGGTGTTGTTTGAGAGGAGGAAGAGGCGAGGGACAAAAAAGGCCTCAGAAGTCCCAATGGATCTCCTGCAGCACAGCAGGAGGCCTGGCAGGAGCCCAGCTCGGTGTCACCAGGGCACGAGGGAGGCATCCAGGGAAGGTGGGGCAGCTGCAGCACAGCTCAACGTGTCAGCAAACCCTGGCTTTGGAGACAAAACCGAGGGCTCGAGACACCCTGAGCCTCACCAGGGAGGCCCTGGTGTCCTTACGGGAGCCAAGGAAACCTGGAACGGTGGAAGTGTCCACGCTCATTGCAGGAGGGTTGGAAATTAATCCAGGTCCCTTCCAACCCAAAGCATTCTAAGATTCCAAAAACACCAGGTGGGAAGGGACCTCCAGGATCATCTGTTCCAACCCTGCTCAGCCAAGGCACAACCTGGACGAGAGACGTCCCACTGTGGTCCAGGATGTTACCTTCGTCCCTTTCCCATCCTTGGGAATGTTTTTCAGTACAACATTCCCATAAAAACATGGCCAAGAGCCTCTGGTGCTGCAGCCCAGCCGTTTTCCATCTCTCATCACCATTTTGGTCCATGTCAGCACCATCCGCAGGAGACATCCCTGGAAATCTCTCTGTCTTGGGCAGGACAGCACCTCCCTCACGTGCAGAGACACAAATCAGTGTTTGACTCTCTCCAGAGGCTCTTATCTCTCAGTTCTTATCTGTCCAGAGCCACAACACCCCCTGGGAAGTGGCTTCTTCTTCTCTGGCTGCTGCTGTTTGCAGGAAGGGTCTGAGCCAGCCCTGCCCGAGGGTTGGGGACTCTGGGGCTGGGGTCAGGCTGGTGCTGAGGCCCCTTCCCTGAGCAAAACAACCAGGGCAGCGCCCAAAGGCTTTGTTAAGGGATGTTTTCCTTTGGAGTCACACAGAGAAATGGAAAACACCGAGAGAATGAGGCTGAGAGCGAGGGCAAAGCACCCACAAGAAATGGGGGCTTGGATCTATTTAATATCCCATGATGAAAGGTGGAAAATGTCCTGGATTTCGGCAATGTGCTGTGAGAACAGAGAATTTCCCACTCCTCTGTGGCATCCTCAGCGCTACCAGAGGGTGTAATAAACTCCAAATTTTAATAGCACTGTTGGAAAGAAAAAGACAAAAAAAAAGATAAATAATTGTACATGCAATGGAAATGTGATAATACAGCATTTTGTGGGGAAAAAATTAGATTTTGATCCAAACATTCTCAAATTCAGTGCAAGCCCAAAACTCCTGGAGGCCACATTTCAGCAAGAGCCTTGAGGATTTTGCTTGTTGGCCATTTTGGATGAGAGCTCATTGCAAAGGGCAGAGTTTCCTGCTTGAAGAACCAAGGTTTGCTCAGTTTTGGCCTTAGGAATTACCACCCCTGAGCAAATCCCAACAGATCTAACTCAGCTGTGGAGTGCTCAGTGCAGGGGGGAAAGGGAAAGGGAGAGGGAGAGGGGCAGGGAGAGGGAGAGGGAGAGGGAGAGGGAGAGGGAAAGGCTTGGAAATCCCAGGATGGTTTGGGTTGGAAGGGACCTGAAAGCTCAGCCAGTCCCACCCCTGCCATGGGACACCTCCCACTACCCCAGGTTGCTCCAAGCCTCATCCATCCAACACTTCCAGGGATGGAAGGAACCCCCTGGAGCCCTCGGCCACTGTGGGATGTCCCCGTGGCTGTGGACACAGGGCTGACGGGGCCGGGGTTGTGCAGTTGCAGGAGCGCACGTCCAGCAGCAATTCCCTGCCCAGCAGCGTGGCCGGAAAGGGGCACGACTCGGACCTCAACAGTGACCAGGACAAGGCCAAGGACTGCAACGGGCAGGTGGTGCCCAAGATCACCCTGCAGAGATCCAACACCATGATCGATGTAGGTGCCAGCTCTGTCCCTGCCATCCCTGAGGGTGCCCGCCCTCACCGACCTCCTGAGGGGACAGGCTTGTGCCCACCTCGCCGTGGGTTGGGTCCTACAAGCCTTTTTGGGGTCCCCACCTTGCACCCGGAGGTGTCTCCAGACCATTCCCTGTTTTCTGCCTGCTCTGTCTTTCAGAGCATGGAATAAAACTCTGCATCCCTCCCTCCTCTCCTCCCAGTTCAACCCCACCTATGAGCCAGAGAAGTCGGACCTCAATCACCTCACTGTGGGCAACCAAGAAGGGCCAGGGCTGGAGAAGAGGGTGGGAAGTGCCATCAGTGTCATCTCCAATGCTGTGGAAGGTACGTCCCCCTGGCTGAGGGTCCTGGTCAGTGCTGGAGGGCCTGGGCTGGGGACAGTGGCCATCCCAAATTCCCAGCCCCATATGAGGGATGACTCCAGCCCCGGCGTCTCCGTACAGGGCCAGTGATGCTCATGCAAGGCTTTTCATCCCAGCTCACTGGGATGATGCCTGGCAGCAATAATCCAATATCTCACACAGATTAATGGGATGGCAGCTGATTAGAGGAGTCTCCAGAGCCAACTGGGAACTCTTGAGCAGCTTCCCAGGAGCTGCTGGGTCAGCTTCAGCAGAAAGCACCATGAACGCAGCAGTTCATGCCCCCTGTCCCCCCTGAGAACGGGCATGAAACCCTCTGGTCACCCCAGAGCAGTTCCCTTGGGTGTCCTGGCAATCTCAGGGCAGCAGGGACACCTCAAATCCTGCCCAGAGGCTGAGAGCAGGATTGGATCCACAGTTCTCTGCCTGATCTGCCTTTCCATCCCACTCCAGTTTGGAGGGCAATGGCTGCATCATCTCTGTGCCTGGGCACAGGAAGGCTCCTCCTTTTAGCCCCCATATTTTTTGGGTGCCAGAATACAAGAAAGACCTAAAACTTCTCGAAAGTGTCCAAAGGAGGGCTGAGAAGATGATGAAGGATCTGGAGGAGCCACATGAGGAGCAGCTGAGGTCACTTGGTTTATTCAGATGGAGAAGAGGAGCCTGAGGTCAGACCTCAGCTCCTCCCAAGGAGCAGCTCCAATCTCTGCTCCCTGGGACAGGGACAGGACCCAGGGAACAGCTGGAGCTGTTCCAGGGGGGTTTGGGATGGAGATCAGGGAAAGGTTCTTCCCCCAGAGGGTGCTGGCACTGCCCAGGCTCCCCAGGGAATGGTCCCGGCCCCGAGGCTGCCAGAGCTGCAGGAGCGCTGGGACAGCGCTGCCAGGGATGCCCAGGGTGGGGTTGTTGGGGTGTCTGTGCAGGGCCAAGAACTGGATCAATGATCCCTGTGGATCTCTTCCAGCTCAGGATATTCCACTATATTAACATCATAGATCGTCCAGAGCTGGTCCAGGGCCTCAGGAGAACTTCTGAGGGTCAGCACTTGCCCACCCAGGTGAGGACAAGATAATGCCACACTTTTCCTTTCCCGCCCTCAGAGCTGGAAGAAGCTCACCAGAAATGCCCACCCTGGTGGTACAAATTTGCCCACACATTCCTGGTCTGGAATTGCTGCCCTCCGTGGGTGAAGCTGAAGGAGTTTGTCAAGCTGGTGGTGATGGACCCCTTCGTGGACCTGGGCATCACCATCTGCATCGTGCTCAACACCCTCTTCATGGCCATGGAGCACTATCCCATGACGGAGGAGTTCGAGAACGTGCTGAGCGTGGGGAACCTGGTAGGGAGCTCCATCCTTCCCCTTTCGAGCCCGGCAGCCCCACCACCCGTCCTGGAGGGCAGATCCCCTGTGCTGGGTGTGAAACATCCCAGCCGCTGGCAAAGCCCCGCAGGGCTCTGCCCACAGCACCCTGCACAGGGCTGGGCTGTGCGACAGCCCCGACCAGGGGGATTGATGTGGGATTGGGATCCATCCTTCCCTGCTCCCCTCCTGCTGCAGTCCCTGCCTGGCTTGGCACATCCTGAGCCACCCTCTGCTTCACACCCCTGCTGCCAGCCCTGGGTGACACCACGGTGTCCCTGAAATGTTGGGAGGCCACGGGGCAGAGCAGAGGGTGCTCCGGATTGTGGGAACAAACAGGTGCCCACTGAGCAGGAAGCAACAATGCAGCATCAAAATTAACAATAATCAGGGATTTTCCCAGTGGAATGGCTGCAAACTCGGCTGTCCTGATTTTATAGGTGCATTTAGTGGCTGCTCCTGCTCGGAGAGCTGGTGACAAACGGCTCTGAGCTGGATGGATCTGCTGGTGGGACAAGCCCGGGAGCCCCCTGGCAGCGGTGGGAAATGCCCCAAGGAATGGGAGAGCTCCCCGCTCCTCTGCTGCCGCTTTGCCCTGCCCCAGCACCTGCCGGGCACTGGCAGCGCAGCCCTGGAGTGACAGACGCCGCTGCCCGGGCGGGCGGGACCGGCTCTGGTTTCATTCAGGAAATACAAGGGGATTAATGGGCCGGTGCTCAAGGCACGGCCGGGCTGAGGCGGCTCCAGCCCTTCCTTGGAGCCAGGAGCGGATTCCGGCTGCGTGTGCACCCCGGGGGAATGATCTGCTGGGGAAGGGCCAGGTGGGGATGGGAGCAGGAGGAGGAGATCCCACCGAGCCAGGATTCCCGCACATCGCCTGCCTGTGCCACCGCAGGGTGTACAGGACAAGGGTAGGAGTCAGCCGGGAGCAGCAGGACAGGGACACTGTGGGCTGGCATGGAAGGGACACGTGGGGACAATCCCCTGGGATACTGGAGCAGGACAGGGGGCATTTGTGGGCTGGCATGCTGGGGGCACATGGGCACCGTACCCTGGGATGCAGGAGTAGCAGCCTCCCTGCTCAGCAAGGGACAGCCCTGTGTGTCCCCACACCATCCCCAGCCAGGGCAAATCTGCCCCCAGGCCCTCTGCATGTGCTGTGCCGTGGAATTGCAGTGGAGATGCCGATTGGCACCTGGCTGGGCCCTCTCTGCAGTGACACAACACTGCAGGTGCTGTTGAGGTCCCGGAAAGGAGCAATGTGCAAAATCCAGCTCAGCTGTCACAGGGCTCAGGGAGGGACAGGGGCGTCCCAGTAGCAGCCCAGTTCCCAGTGCTGGGCATCTGTGACTTCCCAGTCATTCCAAAGGCATCTCTTTACCAAGGAAATTTTATTTTTAATTTCCAGCTGCCAACACTCGCCTTTGTGTCCCTCCAGAGAAATCAGCCACCAGTACTCCCAGTCTGGTTTCACCAGCCACACTGGGCAGCATCTGGGGAGCTCGTTCCCAGCTGGGACTGGCCCTAATGGGGTGAAATGTTTTGGGAATACACCAAAAAAGAGGGATGCTGCCCACCCCACCCCCCAGCTCAGCCCTGGTTTACTAACAAGTGACCAAGGGTGCTGCTTCCCACAGGTCTTCACAGGGATCTTCACGGCGGAGATGGTCCTGAAGCTCATTGCTCTGGATCCCTACGAGTATTTCCAGCAGGGCTGGAACATCTTCGACAGCTTCATCGTCACTCTGAGCCTGGTGGAGCTGGGCTTGGCCAACGTGCAGGGGCTCTCCGTGCTCCGCTCCTTCCGCCTG
The DNA here is from genome assembly GCF_017639235.1 of Corvus kubaryi. Taxonomy (NCBI): domain Eukaryota; kingdom Metazoa; phylum Chordata; class Aves; order Passeriformes; family Corvidae; genus Corvus; species Corvus kubaryi. The sequence continues at coordinate 699,849 of NW_024581030.1, forward strand.
GTGCGTGCTGGGGACACCTGGGGGGTGACAGGGTGGGGGTGGCTTCTTCAGCCTCCTTCATGGTGGAGGCCCAGCTTGGGAGGGACCATCTCGGCCCCTGTTAAAGAAAACAAACACTGATTCAAGTTAAATATTTAGGGCAGTCAGAGTCAGAGCAGCTGGGGGTTTAACCCCTCCTGCCTCAATCAAACAGCCCCAGGAAGGTCAAATGGCAGTGTCACAGCCTTGCTGGCACCTGGTGGCAAAGACACTGCCAGCCACCTCCCTTCTCTCCTTGCCCCCTGCAGCTGAGGGTTTTCAAGCTGGCCAAGTCCTGGCCCACCCTCAACATGCTCATCAAGATCATCGGCAACTCCGTGGGCGCCCTGGGCAACCTCACGCTGGTCCTGGCCATCATCGTCTTCATCTTCGCCGTGGTGGGGATGCAGCTCTTCGGCAAGAGCTACATCGAGTGCGTGTGCAAGATCTCGGTGGACTGCACCCTGCCTCGCTGGCACATGAACGACTTCTTCCACTCCTTCCTCATCGTCTTCCGCATCCTCTGCGGGGAGTGGATTGAGACCATGTGGGACTGCATGGAGGTGGCCGGCCAGACCATGTGCCTCATCGTCTTCATGATGGTCATGGTCATCGGGAACCTCGTGGTGAGCCTGGGGGCTGGGGGACCCTCGCTGGGGGAGGGACAGAGGGGGCTGTGGGGTGGCAACTGCTCTGTCCAGCTCAGCTTTTCCACAGGGCTGTGCCCGTGGGCAGGGTCTGGTGGGAGCTGGACGGGAGCACAGGGATTCTCCTCACTCCACAGGCCCTTGGGATGGGCTGTGCCAGCCCTGTGTGAAACAGAGGGGGAAATGATTCCTGAGGGACCTTCAGCTGAAACCAGACCAGGAACTGGGGGGAAATTGAGGCACGGAAAACAACAACGGGCTTTAGGCAGAGGCAGGAGCAACTCTGGGATAAAACAGAGCTCAGCTTCAAGCTGTCCTGTGTCCTCCACTTGGCTTTTCCAGCTTTCCTGCTCCACTTCCCACTCTCCTGATGAGGGATGGAGGCAGAGCTCCATCTATCCCTCCGTCCATCCCTCCATCCATCCCTCCATCCATCCATCCATCCATCCCTCCATCCCTCCATCCTTCCCTCATCCATCCAACCCTCCATCCCTCCATCCATCCCTCCATCCATCCCTCCATCCCTCCATCCTTCCCTCATCCATCCATCCCTCCATCCATGGATCCATCCATCCATCCATCCATCCCTCATCCATCCATCCATCCATCCATCCATCCATCCATCCATCCATCCCACCCTTTGCTCCAGCTGCTTTTGGGAGCAGCCCCCCCGCAGGCTCCTGCAGGTCCCCAACTCCCCCAGTCCTCACCGTGCTCGGGGTGGCCTCTGGTGATGCCCAACCTCCTTCCCTGTGTCTGTGGGACCCCCTGCTCCCCTCACCCCCGTCCTACCCCCGCCCTCCCCGCTCCCCTGGCTGCCTGTGCTGCCTGAGCCGCAGGTTCGCGGGTTCCAGGCGAGCGTGAAATCCTTTCTAAACTTGGTAACCCCTTCGCTGGCAGCTCTGGAGCTTGTTTTGCAGCCTGCGTGGGCCCTGCTCTCCCTTCTTGAGGAGCAGGGCAGGGGAGGGAAGCGCCGGCTCGCTCCTATTACTTGCTGGGGTTGTGTAATCCCTTTGGAATTTGCTTTGAAAACCTATCTGTCCCCGGGAGCTGCTGACCCCTGTCCCCAGGGAGGCTGTGAAAGGAGCCCGGGGAGAAACCCAGAGCAGCCCCCGGCTCGGGTCAGCTTGGAGTGTCCCACTTTGAGGGCAGAAAGTTGGGATTTGGGTGCTGCTTGGCGCCCCTGGCTCGTGCCGGGGATTTGGGGCTCTGGAGGGGAGCCCCTGGCTGCAGACCTCGCCCCAGGTCTGTGCTGGCTGGTGCTGGGCAGGTGAGGGGAGCAGCCCCGTGTCCCCCCGGGCTGCCCATCTCCCACCGGTCAGCAGTGGTTTGTGATCCACCTTTCCAGGCTGGGTCAGGCTGAAAATCACCCATGAGGAATGTAAGGAGCAGGAGCCTCTCCAGAACGATCTGCAGGGAGTGCAGGAGTTTGGACTGGGAACCCCAGCTGGGGCTCCGTGCAAAGCCCTCCCTAAAGGGGCTCTGGGAACTTTCCCTCGTCTGGAGCTCATTTTGGGAGTGGCCCAGTCCATCCACCTCTCCAGGAGACTGCTCTGGAGAAGACACGGGGGCAGCAATTTCAGCTGGTGGGGTCAGCAATAGCCCTCCCAGAGGTGCCGGTGCCCCAGAGGTGCCGGTGTCCCCCTCCCAGAGGTGCAGGTGTCCCTCTCCCAGAGGTGCCAGTGTCCCAGAGGTGCAGGTGTCCC